>NC_058509.1:80000-380000 GCF_020382885.2 Scatophagus argus
CACACACACACACACACAAAGACGCACACAGACACTCACACACACAGACGCACACTCACACACAGACACACACACACACACACACACACACACACAGAGACGCACACTCACACAAAGACACACACTCACACACACACAGAGACGCACACTCACACAGAGACACACACTCACACAGACACACACTCTCATACACACACACACACGCACACAGACACACTCTCATACACACACACTCATACACACACACTCAGCCATAGAAACAAACCACGATTTGGAATTTGCCATATCTCCGGAACCGTATCTCGTACAAACTCGGGGGTGGTACCGTTGGAAAGGGCGTGGCCACATTTGGGGGGGTAGCTTGGTTTCATTGCTGTACCACCTTCCTAGCCCAAGTTATTCCAGTAAAAGGAGGATGGCAAATTTTGCCATCCTGCTTTTATCCCCTTAGTCCTAACCCTAAACTTAAGAAGACAAAACAAAAGTGGAAACATCGTTGGTCAACATGCAAAAGAAAATAAACAAAGAACAAACACGTAAACAAAGAACAAATAGAAGACAGAAAAAAAGAATCTCCCCAAATAGGGTTGAGAAGAAAAGAAAGACAAACAAAATTCTAAATTAAGTGGAAAAAGAACTCAAATTAGAGTCTAATGGAAAGAAAAGTAAGGGAAAGCAAAAGTAAACTAATGAAAGGAAAGAAGGAAAGAACAATTTACACTTCATATAACAAAAGCGAAACTGAGCATGAAGAAGGGCTGGGACAGTGGTCGTCTCCGTGAGATGGACCGTGCACTTCTGTCTCCCAGGAGGGAGGCAGCTCTTACCTAAAACCAGATTAACCGGTACAAGAACTTGTTCGTGTCTCTGTCAGTTGGTGTTCTGAATAGAAGTCAAATCAAATTTGTTTGTCCTAATAAAACTTGGTCCTTTAAATGTTGTTGTATCTAGAAAATTTACTTTATTTTGGTCCAATGGATTGGCACTGCTCAGGTTCAGGAAAATATCATAGTTTGGGTTAGTATAATACGTTGGCGTTGACATTTGGTGACACACAGTTCATGAATCACAGCCTCTTACATAACAGTGCAGTGTTTCTGCCAGAAAGTACCGAGGGCAAACCTCTCCAACGTGAGTATGTTAGCATTTGGCTCCAAGCTTCACCATCTTTAAATTCAACCTCACAGAGCTGCTACCAAGGTGAATGACAAACCTGTTCAATCAAAACAAGTTGGGGTAAACTCAACTTGTCAGATGTTTAAGCACATTAAACAACAATTAAAGATCCGCAAGCCGTTGAGCCAACCAACACCCTAAAATGCCTCAGTGTACACAAACAGCAGGAAAATAAAAATTCACCATTTGTGCAATCAGCTCCATGCAGTTCACACCCACAGGTGTATTCAGCAGGTAGGGGCACGCACACCTCAACACCACACCTGCACTTCTGCTTGTACAGTCACAGTTACCATGGTAACAGGGCTGGGCTTTCGTTTGGCAACACACCACACCTCTGCTGTGCTGTTGGCTGAGTACAGAGAGAGAGAGAGAGAGAGAGAGAGACGGAAGGAGAGAAACAGGTGAGGTGTTAGAGTTCACTCATAAAAGGTCTTTCTGATGTCATCAGGTAAGTCTCCAGGTGTGAGACAGGTAATTGGCTTGACTCGGCTGTTTGTCCTGAACCCGTCTCACCTGAACCCGGAACACCCACTTGCTGCTGCTATTCTGGTCAACTACCTGACTAAACAGACCGGCTGTAAGTTTTTACTCTTGTTTTTACTTTAAATCTCCATTTTCTTCGTGTTGTTGCCTGACAAGTTTGTCCTCACCTTTCTCTCTCCTTCGCTGCACACGGTTCCTTTGAGATAAGAGCTATATAAATAAAGATTACTACAGCAGTTAGCTACAAGCCTGACAGAGTCAAGTTCATATAGCACTCTGACAAACGTGTGAGGGACAGCCCTGTAGTGTATTTCTCCGCATATTTCTTTGATCATGCAGTATTCAGCCTAAATAAATCTTACTCACAATACAGAAGCAGTACTGTAGTACTAGTACTCTATTACAAATAAAAATTCTGTATTCATTCATTCACCCATCCATTTATTGTGTTACGGAAATGACACTGATGAATAATAAATATACTGAATTACAAATAAAAGTATACATTTAAAAAGCACAGAAATATCTTCAGGAAGTTAAAAATTAGCTCTCATGTACTCTGGTCATTCATTGTGTAATATGTACAAATTATCTGTGTAGTTTATCACTGAGGGATTATTATTGAGGGCAGCACAGTGGTGCAGTAGTTAGCTAACCCTAACCCCCTAACCCTAACCCATCCCCCTGTGACCCTGATGGATAAAATGGTATAGAGAATGGATGGATGGATGATTATTGATGCCTTAACTTATAAGCAGCAGCTGTCATCATTTATCACAATCATATCCCGTGTCACATTTCATCATACAATCAAATGCTTTAAAACATAAAATGTGTTAGTAACAGTTAATATTTATTCTTCTCTGAAGTGTGGAGGAATGGAAGCATATTAAGAAAAAAAAATTAAATAATCCAATTCTAATCACATAATTTGTCAGCAGGAAATACATGGATTCAAGACTGGAAGAAGAACAGGAAGACGCACCAAGGTCAGTTAACCTACAGGGCAACCACACATCCAGCAGACCCTTGTAAGCTCTGAAACCAGGAGATCTTTTTGTCTTCTTTCTGTTCAATGTAGTTCAGACTGGTCCATCTTAAGGTTGATGTTAATTGTGTGACTAAAACAAGTCAGAATCAGAATTCCTATATTTATCCCAGAAAGGAAATTCTTTAAACAACTTCAGGAAGAGCACAGATCTGCTGGAACAGTTTTTTCATGCATGTTTGGCACTAAAATGAGGATAAATATGAATCTGAATACATATTTTAACTACACATCAACAAAAATATCAACTTTAAATATGTGGTGCATGTAGTTCAATTATTCTTTCCAACAGTTTATACAGTAATCATCTGAATGTGTTTGTAATAATGCTGAGCTTTAGACTGTTGATTGGACTGAACAAACACTGTGAAGGTGTCACTTTGGTTTGGTAGTCACAGTCAGCTGATCTGAGGTCAGACAGAACAGGATAACAGGGGACACTTTACTGCAGTACATTGAGTACATTTACAGTGAATACTTTAAATATATTTTCCTCATTATACTTTTACTTGGAACACAGTATTTTTACTGTGTGGTATTAATATTTTCCTTTATAGCAGAGTGTTTCTGCTGTCTGGGTTCTGTGTGCAGGTCACCTCTGGCAGACAAAGACACTGAGAACATCAGCACCACAACTACCACGGTTAATACTACTGATACTACCAGTACTGCTGCTAATACAGCTTCTAGTAGGACTGTAACTACCAGAACGACTCATGTTGCAACATCTGATAACGAAACAGGTACAAAAGTGTTTTCCACAGACACAGGAAGTAATTTATTTTAGACAGACTATTCTAAGTATTGGATTTTTTGTTTGTTTGTTTGTTTTTTTGGTATTTTGGCTTCTGGATAGTTTGTTTCAAGGTTATTTTGTTGTACTTTACCCTAAGACCGAAATCATGAAGCCATTTAAAATGTCTCTCATCTTCCTCCACAGATGAAAAGGTTGAGAAGGAAACAGGTATGAAGAACAGAAAATGGGTGTGGATCTAAGATGAGTATCTGTCTTCTCAGCTCACTCTCATCTCTTTCTGTTCAAAAGATAAGGACGAGCCAGAAGAAGAAAACTCTGCTGGAGATGAGAAGAGTGAGGAAACAAGCCTATCTTCATCTCTTCTCCAAATTCAACTCCTGTCCATTAACTTCATTTCTTTTGTTTGTCTCCCAGCAGGTCACACGGGACACAACTGTGATTCTCAGCCAAGTAATGTTTAGTTTAGTTTACAACATTATTTGTCATGGACCATTAATATTAAATAAATAACCTCATACAAGAAAAATGAGAGATGTTGTTTTATTGATTTAGCTGATTCATTTCATTTCCATCTGAGCAGGTTAATACAATCAGTGCAATTAATACAAATACTATTTCAAAATGTCTACGTCAGTCATTACTCCAGCAATGTGCAATGTAATATATAAATAAAATCATCAACTCCCCTTTTCCCAGTATCTAAAATGTAATGTTAACAGCTTGACATATGACTTCTGCTTTATAGTAATTCAAATTTTGATATCAACTATGTAATTTTTATTATTTTTTTTTTTTTAGCTTGATTCCCTTTTATTGTATGTGTTGTGTGTCTGCTGTTGTGTTCATCTTGCCTAGGGTCCATGAGTCTGAAATAAAGATATATATACTACTTGACATCACATCAGCTAAACTCAGCTAACTACAGCAAAAGAATGAAGCAGAAAAGAACACACAGGAGCCTTCACTTAACTTCTGCCTCAGTTTCTTCTCTGACTTTCTGTCTTCCTGTCATCAGGAGCAGTTGAGGACAAGTTTGTCCTAGAAGAGGAATCGTTGATGTCAGCCACAGACAGACCAGGTGCAGATCAGAGTTTACTCTATAATACTTAAAGAAACTTTATAGTTTCTTGGTAGACACAATAATTGAAGATTTTAACTACGTCACCACAGTATTACAATCACAGAAATGTTATGACACACATGTAACTCTAAAATATTCCATATCTTTAGTGGACATATATGAGGCATTTTGAAATCAGATGTGTTAATCTTTGATACTCTGTAACGTCACTTCCTATCTGTAGCACCTCCCAGCAGTCTGCCCTTATCAGGATCAAGACCAACAAAGAAGAAAGTCCTGGTTGCCCCAGCACTCAGTCTATCTTTAGGTAACTGCTCTATACATGTTATTATTCAAAAATTTCAGCATAGTGAAGATGGACCTCTAATACATTTTGAGTCAATATAATAAACACATAAAACATCAAACAGTTTTTGGCCACCAAGGGATGGTTTTAGCTGATTCTTCATTAGTTAACAAAAGCTGATGTTCAGGTCGCAGTGAGTCAACGGTTTCAGATGACTTCCCCTCGGCCTTCCTCTCTCCTTCACCTGAGGATGATGATGACACAGGACTGGACTTGGACCTAGATGCCATTGAAACACCCTCAGACAGTGAATCACTGCCATTTCCCATCTACGACCTGGAAGGTGAGAGGTCAAAGGTCAAAACATCTGAGAATGCCTAACATCTCTTTGTGTAATGTATTTCCAAAAATCTCTGATGACACCACAGGATTGTTTTCCAGATGACCTACAGCGTCTTGGTATGGCATCTTGGTGTCGCAGAGGGCTCAGCTCCAGAAATAGGTCAATGACTGATTCTTGTACTGGTTCTGGACTGGGAGTGGACCAAAGTGGGATGGGAGCTCTGGACAGGGAAGATATGGTGGACAGTCAGGGCACCAGGTGGCGCTCTTTCTCCACAGGTGATCCACCACAAGAGAGTAGAGTCAACATGAGTGTCCTGGAACCATTTCTCAGAGTCTTGTCACATGGAGGTACGTGTCAGTCTGGTGGTTTACCTGGTGGTGGAATTCTTATCATTTTAAAAACCTGATGTACCTTTTCTGTCATCTCTCAGGTTACTATGGAGATGGTCTGAATGACATCATTGTGTTTTCATCTTGCTACCTGCCACAGAATAGTTCGGAAAATTACCAGTATGTGATGGATAATCTGTTTAGGTAAAAGACACACACACGTATTTGACTCAAACATCAAACTTCATGATGACATATACCTCTTGTTCTTTTGAAGTCTGACTGTTTTTATTGTTTACCTGAGTGTAATGCCATGTAACATCAAGTATGCTGCCATTAAGTGCATAATTAAGCAGCTGTTTTGCACAAGTTCTTGTAGTCATAGGGGAGCGTCCTCAAAGTTATTACAATGAATCCTACTGGGATTGTTCATGTTTTATCGGCAGGTATGTCGTTGGGACTCTAGAGTTGATGGTTGCAGAAAATTATGTGATCGTGTATCTTTGTGCTGGAGGTCAGACAGACAAACTACCAGGAATCAGCTGGCTTAAAGAGTGTTACACCACCATCGACAGGAGGTAAAGCAATAATAAGAAGTTGCTTTGTCACTTTGTGAAAAATAGTTTGTAAATTATCCAAATATTTTGGTTAGTTTTGTTTGTCCGCTCTGAAAAAGCGCTGTTTTATAATTGTGTTATATCAAAATAAGCAAAATTCAACACAGAAATGTCTGCTCTTCAGTCTCCTTTTAATGTTCTTCACAGAAGATGAGACTTTTTTTTCTTCCTTGTCTTATATTTTTAAATCAGCCATCTGAGTTCCTCCAGGTAGAAAACTGTTGTTGATTATCATTGTTACTGCGGCTTTGATGAAGCTGAACTTTAAACTAGTTGAAGCACAAAAACATTTTTAAGATTAGACATTCTGACTTTATTTCAAGTCTCGTCGTTTCTTTGTTTTTTTATTTCACCTGTCAGATGTTATCTCAGTCTTTGTCCAGCAGGAGGCATCCGATCTCTGCTGTTTCACTTCACAAATAACAGAAACCAATTTAACACACATCTGACAGAGATCTCAGTTTTAAAATATAGCACATATTACACATTTCTGACAACAAAGGCTGAACATCTAAAAATTTATACTATGACATAGTTCTTGTACTGAATTGGACCAGCTCATACTGGTGTGCCTAATAAAGTGGCCAGTAAGTGTCTTGTCTCTTTAGCAATTGAATCAAGCTACAGAGCTGTTGACCAATACTAACCTCAGTGAATGACTGACTGTAGTGCCTCCTGCTGGTAGAATCATCAGTCAGCTGAGAAGGAAGGAAGGGATAAATGAAGATACCTGACCATGTCTAGACCACTTCCTGTCTTACTTTCTGTCTAACTTCCTGCTTGGTCCCTGGAGGACAAACTGGGTGAACCATTACAGAGTGTGTATGTGTGTGCGTGTGTGTAGGTTGAGGAAGAACCTGAAGGGTTTCTATGTTGTTCATCCTACCTGGTACATCAAAGCCCTCATCACCATCATCAAGCCCTTCATCAGGTCTGCTGCGTCCTCTTCCTTACTTACTCTCTCCCATTAGAATAGACCACAGGGTAGTCTTACACTCACATTTTTGTCTAATCCCTCCAAATTTTCATCTTCCTGCCCTTTTCATTCACTCTCCAATCTCATCTTCATTTTTTCATTTCTTTCTTTTTTTTATTAACGCTTTATCCTCTTCTTCCTCTTTTCATTCTTTCTTTCCTGTTCCTCAATTCTTTTCCTCTTCTTCCTCTTGCTCTTCTTGTTGTCATTTTTTTCCCTGGCCTGTCCTGTCATCCTCATTCTCTTTCTCCTCAGCTCTAAGTTCAGCAGGAAGCTCCAGTTTGTCAACAGCCTCCAGGATCTTTCTCACTTCATCCCCACTGAGCATGTGCAGATCCCAGACTGTGTCAAACAGTGAGTGTTTAACACATATGATTTTGGGTTTTGTTGGGCTGAAGGCAGCAAAGTTACAGTTAAGTTACAAGATATCATTCAAACTAATACACTGAAGGAAGATAATGAAAACAGTCTCTGCTGGAAAACGGCTGAAATCAAATTTTGGCACAGTAATGCATCAAAGATTCTTTTCCTCAAGGAACCTGAAAAAAATGAGGGAAACATGTGGTCCATTAGTTTAAAAAATGTTCTTGTTGATAAATGTGATTAGCTTTCTATGTTTCTGATTGTGTGCTCATAAATTAATTAACTTGATGTCATTCATTTCTGCTCCCTGCAGGTACGACCAGAGCCTGTCCAGGTGAACTCGAGGTGACTCTGAACCCTGAATCTCTGCTCCAGTTTTTGACTTGTAGCTGAAACAGATTGAACTTCAGTTTCTGGTTCAAAGGCACTTTGACAGCTAATATGTACAGAGTCGGTGAGAGTCATAAGAGCCCACAGTTCTAACATACATTTTATTATCTTTGGCACACAACATCAAATAAATGATAAATTGCACAAAAAATTTCTCTGCCACAAGATGGATCTAATAACAAAAATCTCCCTCTGGATTTTTGTCCACTGAGCATCTTTAAAACTGAACAGACTTGAACAGAATGTGTACATATCAGATATTACTTCTCATCTGAAAAATAATGACAGCTTTCATATTGTGTTTGAGCACTTTTAAACATAAAGATTCAGAAGGAAAAAAGTGTGTTTTTTGCTTTTGGAAGTTTTCCTTTTTATTGGTTTAAGTTAATAAAAAGTTAATAAAATTCTTTGAATTGGTGAATAGACAGAGAGAAAACTAGATAGATATGCTTTATTGATCCCATAAGGGAAATTGTTGTGTTCCAGCAGCATCAACAGCAATAGAATAAAAAGTTAGTTAAGTTGCAAAGTATTAAAATATAAAAACTCTGGTAGCTGGTGTCTGTGTGACACTAGAATATAAAAATAAAAATAAAACAGAACAAAAAATTAAGATATGTAAAATCATGAAGACATCATAATGCAGACAGTTCAACAATGTGGAAGATTTTGAATCACAATTCTTCAAGGTAAAGTTTTTGAAAACTGGTTAGGATTTCTCAACACATTTCCTGTCAGGTTGGGTGCTGAATAAAAACATGAGGATCTTTTTGTGGTAATTCAAGTATTTCAGTGAATGTTTGTTCAGCATCCACTTTATCTATTTTTTTCCTTCAGGTTTGATTATTCTGAAAACATGTCTTTCATGTCATCATGAAAACTGTAACTTCAGTTCTCTGAGACTAAAACAGTTTTTATTTTAATGCTAAGTTATGGAAACACATTAATGGTGAGGTGTTAGCTTCAATTGCACAAGATTTGGGGGCAGTTTCCACAGAAAAGTGATCTTGTTGGATCTTGTTGAATTTTGCTGGATCCAGTAATCATGATGTTATGCTGATGCTGGCTGGATTCTGTTGCCTTCTCACAGAAACAGGCAAGCTGCTTCACCATTTTCTGTATCAATGGGTTGAGCTAACCAGTCGCTTCACATGTTTCACAGCCCAGAAAATAAATCTGAGTGTGTGTTGAATCTGAGAACACTGTGGTCATTTATAAAGAACAGGAAAAACAGCAGAGTGTGTGTGTGTGTCACTGTCCTCTGTGAACCCAGTGGCTGGTCAGGAAATGGAGCCTGACGGGAAGGAAGTGAGGTAACTGCTGAGAAAACTCAATAAACAGGAACAGAGGCCTGTGTGTGTGTGTGTGTGTGTGTGTGTGTCGGGGGGGTAAAAATGAAGAAGCTTCTTGGATGAGAGGCGAAACATCTTCAAGAACCCTAATAAGTCCAGATGACCTAAGAATTTATTACACAGACCATGACCTGGATGACTGAGAACCTTCACCGATGTGTATGTGAGCGTGTATGTGTGTGTGTGTGGTTAGAAATTACTTATCACGTGATCATCAGCTCTCCAAACCAAAATGCATTTCATTGAAGTTGTGATGAAATGAAATACGTCATGGATTTTTTGAACTTTGGACAGAGACTATCTCTGTTTATGCAAAGCTAGGTTAATCACGTACCGACTCCCAGTGTTTCCAGTGTCCTTCCATGATGCAGCAGGTTTATAATCATGCTTTGATGTCACCACCTGCCTGCGAAATACAGTCAGATTGTGGCACATTAACAGGTAGCTACACTAATTACAGGCCATATGTAGCCTGTATGGGGTTTATAATGCATCATGTAGGATTTGTTCACTGAAAAAACTGACCTTGAGACCCTCATCGCCCCTCTCCCACTCCTTCTTCTCATGTCTTCAAGTCTCAAGTGCTAGGGTAATTCCCCCCCCCCAACACACGCACACACACACAGTCTAACCATCTTTATTAAAGCTCTGTGGTCTCTGTTCAGCTGCCTGTAATAAATCATAATGTTGGAGAAGAAGGGAAAACAGTCAGTCAGTCTGAACATGTTAGCAGTCATACCTGTACATTCAGAAGGAAAATTTACTGACATCCACCTGAAACTCTCTGGACTTCTACATGTAACACATGTAAAACCTGTAGTATTTTTAGAGTGTGGTATTCATACTATTTGTTAAAAATAGCGCTGAATATTTCCTCCATTTTGATTCAGACTAAATGATGAGCAGAGGAGCTCAGGATCAAAACCACCAACCTTCAAATATAAATATCAACAAGGATACAGAGGCTCAATAACAGATTCAGGAAGTGTAACTTTAATCTCAGGATTGTGACTTTTTCTCTAAAGCTCTGAAGTAACAGAAGTGCTGAGACATAGTCTGTTCCTGTTGTGTTTGTACAAGATCCATTATTAATTCACAGAACTTATGTTGTTTGCTCATGCAACTTTCCATCTTGTTTGCATAAATAATTATTTTTACTAAAATCCAAGTTGCAAAGTATTAATCCATATTTTATTACTTTATTATCTCCTATTTTTTGTTTTGTACAAATACTTCAGTAATGAGAATAGCTCTTCATGCACATTTAATTTTGCATGTCCACACAAGTTATCAGCTTGTTTTTATTACTCATTTATCACTCATTTTATTATTCATATTATGTTGTTCCCAACAAATTGACTATTTTATTTTATCTGATTGTTCCAATAATTATTTTAACACAAGTTATCTTTTTTGCAAGTTATTTTACATGCACTGGGTAAAATTTACAAGGTTTTTTATGTGATTCGGTTAAGTTAATAAATCTTCTGCACTTTGTAAAATTCTTACTGCAATTACTAAACACATAGACATTTTGTTAACATGTTGCTACTCTGTAGCATTGATATTAGCATTAGTAAACTTCAGATTAATGCAGCTGAACCTGTTATCAGTTCATGTTCAGGGTGTTTCTCAAACCTCTCCTGTTTGCAGGTTGTTATTAAAACAGCAGGAAGTTTTCCAGATTATAACTGTTTTCTGACTCATAATTTTCTAGATCAGCTGTCAATGCCCAAACAAATGTACAAATGTACAATTAGGCACTGATTTCCTCTTAATGTAACACGAATTTCAATTTACACAAGTAAAATGATCTCCTCAGAGCAGAACTTGTGTTAAAAGCTGTACTGACTTTGCCCTTCCGGAGAGTTGTTGGTTTTCAGTACAGTAAGAGTTTTATCACAGCAGCATGTAGTCATCAGAGAAACTGCAACTTTGTGAGGGTCTGACAGCTGTGGAGCCTGTTGACTGGTTCAGACCTGATTAAAGTTTATTTAAAGTTCATCCAGCTGAGCTTATAACCAACCACTGTAAAATGAATATTAACTAAAAACTTAAAACATTAACTCCAGCAGAGACTCAAGTTTCAAAAAGTCACAGAGATGTCTGATTATCTATACACTTAATACATGCATTCATATAGTGCTAACTACAGCAACATATAAGATTGTACAGACAGTTCAATAAATCAACATCTTTGATAAACATCAAAAAGCATAAAAATAATTTGATAATAAGAAAGCTTGACTTTATCAGATATAACGGATCAGCCTGGCAAGTTGTGAAAATACCACTGAGGTGAGATTTAAGGGAAAGTAATCTCCAGTGTTGGTGGACTGTAAGCTAGGAGGGAAATCCTGCTTGTGAAGAGGAAGAGGAAGAGAGGAGCTGTGGTTGTGATAAACAAAAGGATTCAGCACTTTGGCAACAAGTGACTGATCCTGAGAAACAGGTTTAAGTTTCCATGAATCAAAAGAGAAATGAGGCAGGCTGAGTCATGAGGTCCACAGCATCCCTGCTGACATAAACCTGAATTCCAAAACCACTGAGAAACTGTTGACATTTCTGGTGCTCATATTGTGCTGCTGTGTTGTTTGAATCTGAATTGTGTAGAAGCTGCACAAAGTCAGTGTTAGACAATGAGGGTGTTTACCTGAGCACTGGTAGCACTGTATGTGTCCTGGTTATGTGCTTCCCATGTAAACATCAGATCCTGACTTCAGAACCCTGGAAAAGACCAGATCTTGGTTTTGAGAAATTTGAAGATGCTAGCTGGACAAACTGGCAGGTAGACACCCGGTCAAGGTTTCTGATTAAACTCAGAAGTCAGTGTTTGATACACCACTGGATTCTGTTCTGATGTCCATGTGAATAGTTATGTAAAAAACAGATTTCTCATGTTCAACACTCTAAAACTGTAGAACTACTGATTAAAAATGGATGAGCACATGATTCAGTGAATACTAATGACAGTCTTATGTGCAGTGTGTAATTTAGGTCCATCAAATCCTCACAGATACTCACAGCTTTGTGGTTGTTGAAGGCCTGATTTTGGATCAAGATGCAGGAAACTGCAGTTAACTGCACTAAATTGGATTGAACAAACCTACAAAATTAAAGTTTGATTGAAATATTGGAACACTTGCAGCTATGTCTTTGCATTTACTTTATATGCAATCACCTCACATCTTAAATTAACATCACGTTCAGTCTGAATACGCCTTCAGATTTCCTTTGTGATTGACTTGGCACTACCTGTGGTTACTTAAAATACAACAAAACAGCGGGTATGTTCACAGAGCAGTCAAACAAAGTGATTTAAGATGCTCGCTTAGTCTTGTGCAAAATGTTTTTTAAAAGCTGTTCGTCATCTACTGTTGATTTATCCTTTGATGAGATGTGGAGTTTGATAAAAGTCAGCTCATAGCTTCAGGACACTTCATAAGAAAGACTTAGAGAATCCATCAGAAAGAGGAAGATTAAAACCTCCCATGCTCTGAGGAGTCCTATGAACACACCACACCTAAAGAAACTGAGACGAGTAGCAGTCGCTCAGATTTTCCTTAAATAGATGTTTTAGTCTTGGCCACAGGGGGAAGTGGCCGGTTGCCACGGTGAGGGAAAACACTGTGACTCAGCTGTTTCTGTGGCAACCACTCAGCGATAGTGTAGACAACAGCTGAGTGTTCCCAGATGTGATCATATTTTGGCCCTATTATCAACTTCTGTTTTTGATTTGTTTTGATTTTTGGTTTTGTCTGTCTGTACCATCTTCACGCAGAGCAGAGACGCATCTGTAAAATCATCAGTTTGTGGAAGTTTACAGTTTTGATGCACTTTGCTGAAAGTCAATCCATCAATATTGGTACTTATAGCAATACATCCTAGCATTTATTGTAGCATTTGGGACATAATTTAACAAACTTTGATAAATTCTTTTACAAACACAATTCAGTCTGAGTCAAACTGTTTTTCCAGTATAAGTCTGGTCTGAGGCAAACACAGACATGTTACGTATTAATTCTGGTCATTTGGGGCATTTATGAACAAGAATGTTCATTACACAATCTAACTTTTATTAAAAATTGGGAATTTTTAAGGTAGGATTTAATTTTAATACATTTTAGACAAAATATATTTTAAAAATTGAATGTTTTAATGCAAAAGACTAAATAAATTAAATAGGAGTTATTTTTCATCTCAGAGTGTAAAGAAATACAGAAAGTTATCTTACAGAAAACACAACAGAGCAGTCAAATATCTAAATAAAATGTTATTCTTTTCTGTATTTGTTTAAATATACAGAAAATTTTTTAGACTTTGATTAGTAGTTTTTTTCTACTTAACTTGAGCCTGGAGTTGCAGTTTTTTATAAAGTGCTGAGACGTTTTGGGAATTTGAACCATCATACATTTAATAAAGTTCAAAGAGGGCTTTTTGTTTTTCTTTTTTGGTTTAAATGGCAGCTCATGTATAAAGATGCTCTTCACTTAAAGAATTGTTACACATTTCATTCCTATGAATTCCCTAAGTTGCAGAAATCCTCAACTTTGTCCACATATTAATTAAAGCCCTGATCTGAAGTTTGACTTCAGCTCTCTGTTGCCTGCACCTCTTTCACCAGAGGGGATAAAAACAAAAAAACTGAGAACATGAGAACAGGAGAAATCAAACAGCAAATCACCCAAAACAGGGGGGAACTTAAAACAACTTTTGCTTATAAAATGTACTGTTATTCATAAAATAAAGCAGATGAAAATGTGATAGTTAATCTTCCCACCACATGCAACATCAAAAGTTTTCAACAACAAATGTTTTTGAAAGACCTGAAAATGTCTCTGAAGTGAAAAATTTAAAAGCTTCTTCTGTCTTCTTGGGGCCCCAAAATATGTTGACCAGTTCAGGGCCCCAACCCAAAGCTTTAGCAGTCAAATGAACAGAAAGATGAGTTTGACAGACATCATCTGTGAGTATGTGAAAATATACATTTACAAAATGGGGAATTTTCTAAAGGAAATCTTGAACTGTGCCCAGTTCCCTCTGCAAAGCAACATTTATATTTAAAATGGTGGCATCTGTCGCTCTCTCTCTCTCTCTCTCTCTCTCTCTCTCACACACACACACACACACACACACATTTAGGGGAGTTTCTCATCAAACATGAGTCTTAAATTATTCAGCACCAGCAGTGAGGCTGAGTGAGGCATCCCGGTAGTTGATGTCCAGTGGTGTCATGTGTCATGTGTCCAAAGAACAAAATAACACAACAACAAAAAAGGTGTAATAATCCTTTAGAAGCCAAATACAGTTCACAGCCTCCTGGACTGTTAGGTTTAACAAGAATGTCCTGAAATTTTGTGAGACATTGAAGGAACACTTCGAAGACAAAACAACTTCTTTCTCCCCCAGTTTTTCTCTCTCAAATACAGACATTCTGTCATCTATCCTGAACAGAACAGGATTGTAGAAAACGGAGTCCAGTGATGCCATCTGTTGCTTTCACTTAATGCTAATGGGGCTCAGCTTCTTCATGTCTGCCTCTAGTGGTGAAAGAAGGACATGGGTATTTTTTCTGAGATGTGGAAAAAGACCAAAGCTGGGCAGGATTCTCCATCCAAATTATTTTGTTTTTAACGATGGCCACTGATTCTCGGGTTGGGACAGAGGTTGGATAGAAGTTCTTGAAATACTTCTGAAGACACAAAAAAAGACAAGGACAAGGCAGTTACACTTTTTCCCCTTTCAAAGAAATCCTCAAAAGGGAGATGTGGGTCTTCTGGGTCAGGACAGCACCTCCTGTAGCTTCCTACTGGTGCAGCGCTTTGTTTAAGGACACTTAAGCAGGGCACAGGAGGAGCTGAATCCTCCTGTCGGTGGTCAGGGTCTGGAGAGGAAGGTTGTTCAGAAGAGAGTGAAGGTCATCAAGGAGGAACTAGAAGGTCAGTCAGCTTATCTATATCAGTTATGCAAACTCCTGAAAAATAATAAACAAACAGGATGGAGTCAAACAACAAACCCACTGAGTGAGCCACACTCGTTCCTCAGCTCCGAACTATTCAAGCACCGAAGTAAAGTGAGTTTCAGGTTGGAATGTCGACACTTGGTCACAATGGAGTCAGCGATTCTTGTGCGACTGACACAGCAACAGCTTAAGCAACATCTCCACTTTGTAGAGATGTTGCTTAAGCTCCACTCCACTTTGTGGGAGCATGCGGTGGTGCAGTGAGGGAACAGCAGAGTGCGCTCTGGTGACAGGTGTGTAGGCAGACGGGCAGGTAGATCATGAAAGAGTAATAGAAATTTTTCTGAAAGACGTCATGTTCAGAGCAAAGATTTATGACCAGACAAGTTTAAACTTGAAACTACCAGTTGGCAGCATTCTGAAAACCTGTCCATGCATCTCCAAATCACAGAACGCGATGCTATTCGGATGGGTGGTGGGCCAGTGATTAAGGTGCACCATAAGGTGCATCATTTGGCAAGAGTTACATGAAAATAAAAAGTGTGCATTTAGAGAGTGTGTTGCTGAGCAAGTGAGAGTGATGCTGAATGGGGCCAAGCAGAGGAAAAAGTTAACTGACAGTAACAGACAACCCCATCAGTTACCTGTAAAACTTTCATCATCAATGTTCTGAACTCTGGAGCTTCTGTGTAATGAATGGTTTGTCCTGAGGAATATCAAAGGGTTCACCCTCTGATGTCAGTGTGTAAAGGCCGGTTAGTTTTCCAACCCAGTTTATGTCTTAAATTCAAGTGATTTAAAAGTTCATGAAAAACAATTTATTTGAAGAAGTTTAGACACTGGAAGGTGTGTGTGTGTGTGTTTACCGGCTATAACAGGCTGTTTCTGCCATTCATGTTCGGGCCTTTAGACCTCATCTGCTCCTGAACCGACCCCGACTGTACACAGAGGAAAGATCGAAGGAAAATGATCAATACACTACTGAACTGATCAAAAGTCAGTGAAAACATTCAGTACAAACAGCAGTTTCATTACATTTGTTGTGATGTTTTTATGTTTTTGAATGCTGACATGATGGATTCATTATTTAGTGCTTCAGTCAGCTTTATGTTTGTCACACTGAGAAAGTTGACCTGCATGTCCTCAAAGAAATTCAAACTGGTTTTCAGTTTGTTGTCTTGATTTTGATTGTATGAAATATTCTTATTGTATTTTGTTTGTTTATGATTTCACTTGATTATTTTATTTATTTTTATTTCTTTATTTATTTTATTTATATCTGATCTGAGGCTGATCTCACTTCTTTTCATTCCATTCTGTTGGTTGTAAAACTGATCTCAGATCAGATCACAGACTGCTTTTGTCCCACAGCTGCAGACACAAACTGAAACAATTTTCACCTCATCAGCGAACACGCAGATCAATCAAAGTTAACCAAAAGATGAAGCAGCACTTTAGAACAGAGAACTGAAGTAAGGAGTCAGTGTGAATTTACACAAATTTGTATACACACACCTTATGACATCACCTCTGATGATTAGGTAAACAGGTGGGTAAACAGACAGGTAAACAGGTGGGTGAACAGACAGGTGAACAGAAAAGTAAACAGACAGGTGTGGTGTCTCACCGGCTGCAGTCCCTCTGCCATCTCTCCAGAGCCAATGTGTGTGAGGTGGATGAAGTTTGTCGGCTCTCCGATCATACTACGATCAATCTTCCTCCTCTTCTTCTTCTACACACACACACACGCGTGCACAGTAGGGTTAGGGGAGTGTGTGTTTAGACTGAATGTGTTACATCAGTCTGGGTCCTCACAGGATTAGTTTTGTAGCTCAGAGACTCATATCATCACATTCATTGTTCTACATGCAGGAAAACAGCCTGACAGGCATCTCTGAGGGAAAAAGTTAACCTGTTTCCACTGAGGTAGCAACTCAGTGTGGTGTTAAAATCATCTCATTCTCTCTGACACAATCAAACAGTTTATTTACCCAGAATGTTACATAAATGATGATCATCATCACTTAATTCATCATGCCTGATTTAAATGTAAAACAGGAAACTGGAAATAGAAAAATCAAGAGCTTTAACACCAAAGTTTAAATTGAAAATGACTAATATTAAGTATGGTATTTGTTTATTTTCCATTACTTTAATTTTCATTTCCTTTTAATTTGACCTGGGAGAGTTTGAACAAAGTTTGTAAAATGTCCCAGCAACTGATTAGTTGAGTCAACATGAAGCAGTTTTAAATAAGTCTGAATTTTTTGTGTTTTTCAAAATAAAAGCCTCAGACAGTGAAGCTATGCACAGATGAGGCATTCAGGCTCCAACACAACCAGGAAAGATGAACACATATCAGAGCTCTAGAGCTGCACATCTCTCTGCATGGTGTTCAGGAACACTCTGAACTCTGGCAAACAGCTAGTGAATGCCTTATTAAAATCCCATACTGCTCCCACAGTCTGGTTAATCCTGCACCGTGGAAACTAGAGCCCATCCAGAATACCATTTAGATCCAGATTTAAGAGGCTTATGTTCTTCAGGATTATTCAGAGCTCTTATGTAACCACAGCAGGACTGGAGTGAGGAGAGTGAGTCATTAAAACTGAGAAATTCAGTTTATTGCCTAAAATCAGTTTCTCTGTTCATTCTCTGCCAGTTCAGGATCTGAACACATTTTATAAGAAGAGGGAGAGATCTGATTATGCTAAGCTAACTAATGTTATTTACACATTTAGGTAGTTCGCATAAACTCTTGGTGTAAAGTGTAATTTAAAATCTTCCAGATTTAATTGTCATCAGTAAACACTAATCAAGTTTCAGGTCGGATACGTCGGCCATATTCCATATCACCTCTTTTACTCTGAATAGGTCAGTTGTTAGCATGCTAACGTTAGCTCTGTCAGTTGGTTCAGTTAGCTACACTAGTACACACACACACACACACACACACACAGCAGTTACAGCTGGAGGTTGTGGCTATGAATCTGTAGTAAGAAGTGATCTCTACCGAGGAGCAGCAAGAGCTGCAACTCATTCGACCGTTTAATTCAGTGATAATAACACTAAACTATGTAAACACTGACATTAGCACAAGGCTAAATTTACTGACACACACACACACAGACCTCTTCCACAGGAAGAGCTGTTAAGATAAGATAAGAAGATAAGATAAGAACTTTATTGATCCCGCAGGAAATTGTTGTGCCAGGGTTACAAAACAAAAAAGCATACAAAAGTATTTTGGGGGCAGCCGTGGCCTAGAGATTGGAGAAGCGGCTTGGTTCGATTTCCCCCACCAGACGGGCAGGAACAATTTGACTGTGGTGGAGTGATAATGTCCCCACACCCAATTAGCCAGCTGATGTGCCCTTGAGCAAGGCACTTAAAACCCAATTTGCTCCTCGGACGCCTGACATGGCATTTCACTGTTCCTGTGTGTTTCACTGCATGTTGCATGTGTGTGTGTGTTTCAATCACTGATGGGTTAAATGCAGAGAAGTATTTCCCCAGTTTGGGATTAATAAAGTAATTTAAATTCAATTCAGACACTTCTTTGTTAATGTGACTGAACACAATGACTCAGTGCTCTTCATATTCCAGTGCTGATTAAATCTCCAGTAACCACAGTGATGGAGTAAACTACAGCAAATAGAAGCTTGGAAGAGCCTATGCGATTATACCTATGTCACGAGTGTAATGACTCTCAATATCAGCAGGGGGCAAAGGAGGTTTGAATAACATTCTTGAAATGCGGCTTTAAAATGCTGTGAAATGATTTCCACGCCTTCCTTGGACTATTTGAATGAGCTTATGCTTTTCTTCCTGACTGTTGGGGTTTAACGTTAATAAACCTTCATCAAATTCAGAATTCCTTTATTATTATTAAATTCAAACTATTCCTACCGACAGACTGAGACTCAAACTGATCTGAGAGCAGTTTAAGCACTGACTGACTGCCACTTGTTAACTGAACAAACATGACAGAACATAAAACACCTCCTGGCAACGTCTGTGTTTACCTGATAAACATCATCATCATCATCATCATCATGTCATTAGTAAGTCATGAGCATTAAAGCAGGGTGAAAGGATGGACTTTTACCTCACCACAAGTCAACAAAGAAAACAAAAACTAAACCTGGACTGTGAAGACAGACCCCCAACATGGTCACTATTGCGGCTGAAACGGACTGGACTGTCTACTCAGCTGCTCGTGAACTTTTACAGAGCCACGATCGAAAGCATCCTGTGTCTCAGTGTGACTGTGTGGTATGGCAGTTGCACAGCACAGGACAGGAAAGATTTAGCCCGGGTGGTGAGGACAGCACAGGGGATTGTGGGCTGCAGTCTACCAGATCTGGACTCAGTTTACACTGCCCGAGTCCAGAAGAAGGCAAGACGCATTGCCACAGACCCCACCCACCCGGGCAACAAACTGTTTGTACCGCTTCCATCAGGAAAGCGGTACAGGAACATTAAAACCAGCACCAACAGACTCAGGGACAGCTTCTTCCCCAGAGCTGTTAAAGCAATAACTCCCCTACAGTGAAACACTCATACACATAGTCTGGCACTAATGCACTTTGTTTTTATCTACCTCACTCTGTATTCTGCATTTTGTACTTTGTATTTTATATTTTTATTTTTATTTTTTTCTAAGGTGTGCAATTTTTTATTTTTCCTATTTATAAGTGTGTTTTGAAGCTGAGAATCTGCACAAAATTTCGTTATGCTTGCATAATGACAATAAAGACTCTTGAATCTTGACTGGCGTCACTTATAGGCAATAACTGCGGCAGACTGAACGAGAGAGAAAGATTGTGACAAGCACAAGACAACTCGATTGATGCTATAAAGAAAAATACAGTGAATACATCCATCCATCCATTTTCTATACCGCTTATCTGTCAGGGTCGCGGGGCAGCTGGAGCCTATCCCAGCTGACCACGGGCGAGAGGCAGGGTTCACCCTGGACTGGTTGCCAGTCAGTCGCAGGGCCAACACACAAAGACAGACAACCATACACTCTCACACTCCTAGGGACAATGTAGAGTAGCCAATTAACCTAATGTGTATGTTTTTGGTATTGTGGGAGGAAGCCGGAGAACCCGGAGAAAACCCACGCAGGCACAGGGAGAACATGCAAATTCCAAATAGAAGGGCCCATTCGAACCTGGAACCCTCTTGCTATGAGCCGACAGTGCTAACCACTGCACCACCGTGCCGCCCACAGTGAATACAGTCTAAATCAAAAATAAATGAATATTACTTAATGAAACAAGGTGCCGTGTGATGCAGTGCAGTCATGTGATCAAGTGATAAAGAGTGCATGCGAGCTTGCGTGCAGTCAACAAAAGATTTCTCTTTCCACGCTCAGCCCACCTGAGAATCCAAAATGCCAGTGCCCGCGCACAGGTAAGTGCAACCATAAGAAACCACGAATGGCACACCCACAGTGACATCCCCTCAACCAACCACAACGAAATCCAACCACCGCATAAGCCATACAGAACCACAAAAAAGGTCGAGTTTGGCTCCTATGGTCACCAAAGAAGGGACTATATCAGCACACACAGAGGATGAAGTATTCACACCCCTTCATTCAGTTCAGCCCAATTTATTTTATTTAAAAAGAGCCAAATCAAAGCCAGTTTTCTCCTGACATTTTCCAAAAAGAGCAGGTTCAGACCAAATTTTCTAATTTAGTCTTTAATACCGAAAGCATGAACAAAAACCTGGAGACAGCAGTGAGGGAAAACTTCCTGTTAGCAGGCAGAAACCTCAGAGCAGACCCCGACTGTCTGCCTTGACCTTGTGATGAACTATTCAGGTGTGGTGGATTGATTAATAATGCCCCCCCAATTAGTCAGCTGATGTTCCCTTAAACCAGGCACTTAAAACCCAATTTGCTCCTTGGACGCCTGACATGGCATCCCACTGCTCCTGTGTGTTTCACTGAATGTTGCATGTGTGTGTGTTTCAATCAGAGATGGGTTAAATGCAGAGAAGTAATTTCCCAGCTTTAAAAAATTAAAAACTAACTAACCACACTGTAAAAATGCTGTGTTACAAGTAAAGGTCCTGCATTGAAAATGTTATTTCAGCAAAAATATAATTCATAGCATGTAGTTATTCACAATAAAAGTGCTCAGAGTACTGCAGTAAAGTGTCCCCTGTTGTCCTGTCCTGTCTGACCTCAGATCAGCTGACTGTGACTCCTGCAGGAGTTTCCTGTTGGAGTTCATTTTGACTGCAGCTGATGATTTTTTTCACACTGATTCATCTGCTGATTATTTTCTCCATGAATCCACTGACTGTCTGCTTTGTCAAACTGGTGAAAATAGTGAGAAATGTCCTTCACAGAGTTTGTTCAGTCCAACCAACAGTCCAAAGCTCAACATGATCACAAACACATTCAGAGGAAAAGCTGCAAAACATGTAATGAGCAGCCAGCACACGTTTTTAAAGGAGAAATCACTGAAAACATCATCAATACAGCTGATAAGCTATTGATTAATGGACTGACAGCTTAAGCTGTGCTGTGTGTGTTTGTGTGTGAAGTCACTGAAGCTGTCAGATGAAAGTAGTGAAGTAAAAGTACAACATGAACCCTGGAGGGTTAGGATTAGGGAGAAAGAGAAATTACCACGGAAGTACTCAAGTAAAATACAAGTGCCTCAGATTAGTAGCAGTTCACAGTAATTGAGTACTTAAAGAAGTTACATCGCCTTCAGATTCAAGAGTCAATCTGAACATGCTGAGTTTTACAGTCAAACCTCACAAAGGAAGCTCTGTCTGTGTGTGTTATTGCACCACAATGGAACACAAAAGTCTATAAATACAGAGGAAGGAGAGGAACAGAACTTCCTCTGAACACACGTCTACAAACACACACCGCTGCAACACATCCACAGTAACACCTGTGTGTGTGGGTGTGTGTGCGTGTGAGTGTGTGTGTGTGTGCATATAGATGCTGCAGCTCCACTGTTTTTACATTTTATCCTTGTGTTTCCTTTGTGGCTTTAATTGTGTGATGTGTGTAGTTTATTTCCTTGTCTTATTTTTGTTTAATTCATAGTTATTTGTGTGTTTCATTCTAAGTTAATGTGTTTGTTGCAAAGCCCTTTGTAACGCTGGTTTTGATGAGTTCGAAACAAATAAACTTTATTTATTCTTCTAACTGCATCAGTCTGTCAGCTTCAGTTCCTGTCCAGATGTGAACCCTGAGTGTCCAGCTGTTGTGTTGTTGGTGCTGAGTGTCTGTGATAAACTGAAGGATGGAGACGAAAATCTTCCTCCTCCTTCAGCTGAATCAGCTCTTTAAAAAGGTCAGGAACCTGTTTGGAGGTCCTGGTTCTCCTAGGACTCCAAACACATGAGGATCTGCTAGAATCTGATGCTCTGCTGGAGATTAAAGAAGCCAGCAGGACAGAAAGGAGCTCATATGAAAGCTTCCTCCCCCTCTGGTCTACAGAATTCCCTGAGACAACAGGAAACTCAACAGCTGAAATGTTCAGAAACAAAAGTTAACAACAAGTTTCTGTTTGTCTTTATTCTAACTTTGACGTGTCCAAACTGTCAACTGTCATCGGCACACCACCAGGACAAAAGCATTCAAAAAACTCATTTCGACCAGCTGTTGTCTTCCACTTTGTTAAAGACAATTAAGTTTTTCTGAATCTGTCCTCAGAAGCAGGAGGACAAACTGTTTGACGATGTGCAACATGTCTGTATTAGGACCTGAAGACAGAGTGTTTAGTTTGTGAAATACAACATTATTATTACCAAACAGTTTCTAAAGTAAACAACTTGTGCTGGTAAAATCAGACGGGTGTTGGCCTGCACAGGTTCACAGTGAAACAGGAAGAGGAAGTTCTGCCACCTGTTTCCTCTCGACTAACATCCAGCAGCTGAGAAATTCACTAAACCCGATAAGGAGTGGAGTCTTCCTCACAGTTCAGACACACACAATCACTTCTAAAAGGCAGTTTTTCCTCTCCACTGTCACCAAGTGCTTGCTCAAGGGGGAATGTTGGGTTCTCTGTATTACAAAATTTAAGTAAAGAGTTTGCTCTCGATCTGCTCTAAATGGAAAGTGTCATGAGATAACTTTTAATGTGAATTGGCGCTATATAAAAGAACTGAACTGAACTGAAGTCTAGTTCTTTGGTCATTTGGCTTCTTGTAGACAACAGATTCAAAGTCAGATATCCTACTTCCTCCAGAGTTTTGTCTCTAATGATAAGAAACCACAGAACTCTCCTGAGCATAAATAAACAGAACTTTGTGTCCAGAGGCCATTTAGATGCAGGAAAAAATGTCCTCAGATCTGCTGTCATTCAGCCAAGACAGAATGAAATGTCTGCCACATCAGGTTACAGTGAACATACAACAAACTGCAGCAACAGGAAGTGACTCAGCTTCTGTCTGCATTATCTGAATGAATTCAATTGTATGTTCAAATGTGTCATCTTGGGAAGGCAAGCTGAAGTCGCAGCATTAACTAATGTAGAGAGACCAACTCTGAAAACCTCTAATGTACAACTTCCTTTGAGGACCTTTAGCTGAAGGCTAGTTTAAGGTTTAAGATAAGGTAAGATGAACTTTACTGATCCCACAGCGGAGAAATCCACTTGTCATGGCAGCTCACAAGAACAGAATAGAGTGCAAAAAGCAAAAGTGTGCAAAACAGTTTCAAAAATTTAAAGAGTTATAAATTAACAGTTTTAAAATAAGCACTGTACAATATACTGCAATACAGGCTGTATACATATCAGCATAGTGGTGGAAGGTGATGATTGTGGGTAAGTGTTGCACAGTTCTGTAAGGATAAGGAGGAAAAGAGGACTAGACTGTTGAGCTGTACAGTCTAACAGCAGTGGGAATGAAGGACCTGCTGTAGCTCCTTCCTACACTGAGGGTGTAGTTTATGTCAATGAGAGTCCTCACTAGAATACACTGCAGGTGTGTGTGTGTGTGTGTGTGTGTGTGTGTCTGTCTGTCTCACCGGTGGGGGTTTAGCCACCACACAGCAGCCCATCTTGTGCCAGAAGTCACTCATGCCGATGCTGCGCCTGTCCAGTGGCTGGCTATCACTCTCTGCTACTACCCTGCAGGCCGGGGGAGGAACTGCAGCCTGTGGGTAGTCCTGGGTCATCCAGACAAAAACTGCACAGGCAGCAACACGCAGAGAAACAAAACCCTGAAACCCTACAAAAATAGAGAAAAAAAATCTCTAAACCATCCACTCTGCAAAAAACAAAATAATAAAAAAAACAATCCAAACTGAGATTCCAGAGCTGCAGCTTTGATCTGTGGAGACAGGAGAGAAATAAAATGTCCAGCAAACTTAAGATAAAGCTTCATTCATCCTGCAGTAGGGAAATTCTCAAGTGAGAACAACATGCAGTTTACAGATGTTAGCCATACTGAGAATGCAGTTTATAAAACTGGAAGAAATAAACTGTTTAAGACAGACGAGTCATTGGCTTCACAGACTATGATTACATTAACTGTCATACAGGGTTACACGAACAAAAACTGACTGACAGTCAACACTTTGGCTTGTGATTTTCCTGCACTAACATGTCGGCGTCGCCAGTGAAAAACACCTTTGGTTCAGTAGAGACTTTTATTTTGGAAGGTAAAAGAAAGTTGGCTTTTTCGACAGGTGAACCTGAATTCACCGCAGCTTCTCTGAGACATTTTGTTGAATGAACTGAGATCAGTCAGGTATAATTTGTAATAAAAAGTGCTAAGTACTGAGTACTGCATACTGAGTTCTGCTAAATGACCTTAACACCCAGCAAGTGCTCACAAAGATAGAAGAACAGGAACACACACAACCAAACCTCAGTGAGACACAGCGAACACATGAAGCAACACTGGGTGTGGTCACACACACACACACAATCGTGTTTCCATCACTTCTGGGGACATTACATGGACTTCCATTCATTTCCTGGGGCATTAACCACCACCTAACCCTAACAATAAACATTACCTGCCTAATTCTAATGTGAGCCTAACCTCAAAGTAACTCTTCACCCTAATTTTTAATGATTTACATTGTGGGGAATTGAGTTTTGTCCTCATAAGTAAGGCAGGTCCTCACAACGTGACTGTGTAAACAGATTTTTGTCTCCAACTACAGGAATACACACACACACACAAACATACACTGAGGCTTGTAAGGTTTAAATTAAAGAGTGTTTCTGGATGTTTGGTTCATGTTATTGCCAGATGACACAAACTGAACAGACGACATGAACAGACAGAAACAGATGACAGGAACAGACACAGGGACAGACACAGCACTGACTCAGGTTCAGGTCTTTAATGCTGCTCCCTTGTGCTCACGTGGATCTCTGGGTGCTTCTGACTGTTCACTACACATTTATTCAGACATAACATCCAAACATTGACCTGTCCACACTCAAGCTTGTTCCATCAACATTGGGTTCTTAATTAACATTGAGAAAATCGATCATTGAGAAAATCGATTTTTGACATCTGAGAATCGTCATGATTCAACCGATCCTAAGACATACAGCTAAACTGATGTTACTAACTTATTTTAACCAAAAGCATGATTTTTTTCCTAAACCTAATCAAACTACAACAATTTCACTTCATTTACCACAAATGTATTAGTTACCATGATGACAAATGTCACCTGAAAAGGATCACCTGACCTTGGGAACAGTCAGGATCCCCCACAGTAAATGTTGGTTAAAGCTGTTTGATAGTCACACCAGCTGTCCACGATGCATCAGAGACAAGCACAGACCTGCGTGACCCTGATGTAAAGGTGACCTCTTACCTCAGCTGAGATGTGTATGGACTAACAACTGATTACTGCAGTAAAACACTATCAACAGGTCACTAACCCTAACCCTGTTAGCATGCCATCTCCTCCACCGTATTCATAGTCTGTGACGTCTTCTCAGGGCTAACCGCTAACTCAATAACCAGCTGTGACATGTTAACTGTCACAAGATTTCTTGCAGATCCACTCTACCATTCAGCTGAAGCCGTCTAACTTTTTGTTCATCGTTTTATTGAACGTTTTGGGAAAGAGAAAATAAGACTCCCTTTCTGATGTTAACCTGACGCGCTCATTAGCCTGTTACCTTAGCTGAGTCTTCGCATCAGTCTGGAGCCTTCTGTCTCTGTGAGCCATTCCTTCTCTCTGGACGCTTCGGCTCTCCATCAACTCAAAGATCCACCGTTTGTCAGCAAAGTTTACTCAAGTTGAACTTGATATGAAAAATTTCCACGACTTTACCTCCTCCACCCATCACAACGATTTCATTGGCATGAATTCAGTTCACTTTGAAATGTCACCATTTCAACTGCTGCTGGGGCTTTAACAAAAAAATCTTTCCCCTGTCATTGTCTCAGTTTAATCTGCTTCTCTTTCTAAACCTCCTTCAGCTGCCACATTCTTCGTCAAACGGAAAGTCAAGGTCCGACTCAACTGGGTGATAAGTGTTTCCTGATTACATAAAGAGGTCAGACTTCTCTCATGTTTCTATTCTCAGTCTGTGTTTGGTCCTGGACTTTTGGAGTCCATCCAACACATTTCATCAGATGATAAAGGAAGAATGCGTGGAGGCCACAGAGGAGAGGAACATGTAGCTTCATGCTTTATGTTCAACTCTGATCAGCAGAGGAATGTAAACCTCCACAGCCTGAGGCTCCCAGACGCTCCTGAAGCAGGACACATCCAGAGTTCCTGCAGGTCAGTCGTTTACCAAAGAGACAAAACTCAGAATAAAGACACAGGACACTCCAAGACGCTTCTGTTTAGCTGAAGGCCAGAGGAAGTGTGTGTGTGTGTGTGTGTGTGTGTGTGTGGTGAATATTTGTCTCGTGATGTCAGTGTGAGAAGGAAGAACAGGAAAATTGTGTGGAGATGACGATGGACTGAACCAACGACTCCACCTCCTCTGCAGTTTGTTTTCCTGTCACTTTGCTCAGCAGCTCAGAACAGTTAAGTCTGACAGACAAACAGGTTGAAGTAAAGTACATTTACTGCAGTGCAGTACAGTCTTGTGATACTTGTACTTCAATTGAGCTTTCACTTTTCATACTAGTCCTTTGCCACAGTGAGTTACAGGTTATTTTACAAAATAGTGAGATAGTATTGTGATGAGTACTGTTGAAGTATCAGTACTTTCTCGATCTATGACATCTGCCTTTGAGAGAATTCAAAGATCAAAGATATAAAAAACATATCTGAAATCAGATTTCCTGTTTGACAGAGATGTTTCTTTATATAAAATTAAAATTAAATAAATAAAACATACTAATAAAATATTTTATGCTGAGGATTTTTTGTCTTTTTGCTGTTGTACTGAGAGGCATATTCAGTACAGTTTTTTTTATCAACAGGTTTGTATTGTGACAGCACTGGTGGTGAGACTCCTGACCTGAGATCAGCTGAGAGCTCATCAGACCTGCAAACAGTCTGAGGGCACAACCCAAACAACAGGACTCTGTGAGACGGACGGTGGGCTGGAGGTCAAACACAGAAACTCACATGACGAACTGTTTGTACCGCTTCCATCAGGAAAGTGGTAGGAACATTAAAACCAGCACAAACAGACTCAGGCACAGCTTCTTTCCCAGAGCTGTAAAAGCAATAACCCCCCTGCAGTGAAACACTCACATCCCACCCCCCTACAGGACGTCACACATACACCCTCCCCCGTCTAGCCACACACACACACACAGCATACCATAGACTGGCACTAAGTGCACTTTATTTACCTTACTTGTATTTTGTATTTTATACTTTTATATTTTTCTTAAGTGTGCAATTTTAATTTTCTGCTGCCATTTATAAGTGTGTTTTTAAGCTGAGAATCTGCTCAAAATTTCGTTATGCTTGAATAATGACAATAAAGACTCTTGATTGATTGATTCTTGATAATGACAGGAAGAGAAACATAAACACATCTGATGAACAAACTGTGTGCTCACTTTGAAGGATTTTTATTTCATTTCAAAATGCTTAATCAGTTTAATGGATTCATTGCAGACATTTTGTCTTGCTATCAACTTCACAATGTTACCAACTTTGAACATTTATACCTTCTTACAGAACGAAGCAGAGGGAGCGTCGCTCAGGGCAAGAGACCGTTATAAACAGCACCTCCACAATGAGTTCTTTTCATTCACACATTTAGGGAAGAAACTTTCCAGCTGCTTAACGGCCAACTGAACCGTCTGTCCTGCCTCAACACAACGACTGTCTTTCATTCACATGGAAAGGAAAAATCAGAAACACTTCTTAAAGCAGACGTTTCTCTTCCATACTCACATATAAAGCCCCGAAAAACCAGGCACCGTCTTATCTCAAAGAGCTCATAGCACCTTATTGTCCAACCCTAACCCTCCAACCAGAACTCTACGCTCCCAGGATGCAGGGTTACTTGTGGTTCCTAGAATCAGCAAAAGTAGATCAGAAACCAGAACCTTTAGTTATCAAGCTCCTCTGCTATGGAACCATCTTCCGGTTTTGGTCCAGGAGGCGGACACCCTCTCCACATTTAAGAGTAGACTAAAAACCTTGCTTTTTGATAAAGCTTATAGTTAGGGCTGGCCTAGGCTGGCCCCTAGTTATGCTGCTACGGGGCAGTCGTGGATCAGCGGTTAGGGTGTCGGACCCGTAACCAGTGGATCGCTGGTTCGATTCCCTGCACCGGTGTCCATGGCTGAGGTACCCTTGAGCAAGGTACCTAACCCCCACTGCTCCCCGGGCGCTGCACGCGGTCGCCCACTGCCCCGGGTTTGCTGTGTGTGTGTGCACGTCACTTGGGTGGGTTAAATGCAGAGCACAAATTTCGTTGGAGTGAGTTCCCTCCAATGACAAAATATGTCTCTTTCATCTTTCATCTTTCATCTGTAGACTTAGACTGATCTCCCATGATGCACTGAGCTTCTCTCTCCTCCTCTAACTCTTCTTCTGCACACATTTATGTCCCATTAATGCATATCACTATCACTATCACTGTGCTTTCTGGTCTCTCAGGTTCTCATGGATCGTGGTTGGACCTCCTGCTGTGGTCCTGCTCGAAACTCACTGTGATTACTACTGTTTAGTCATAATTTATTTTAATTCTCTTACTACTCTGCTGAGGCTGCTACCATTATTACTGTTACTAATACTGCTAACACAATCACCACAGCACGTTCTGTATACTTTTATTTCTGTATTGTTGCTGTTGCTACATATCTCTGTTTATGAGCTCCTTCTCTCACCCCCCACCCCCTCTCTGTCTCTCTCCCTCCCTCTCTCTGTCTCTGTCTCTCCCTCTCTTTCTGTCTGTCTCCTTCTCTCTGTCTCTCTCTCTCTGTCTGTTTCTGTCTCTGTCTCTCTCGCTATCCATCTTGAGTCGGGGTCTGCTCTGAGGTTTCTGCCTTCTAAAAGGCAGTTTTTCCTCTCCACTGTGGCCAAGTGCTTGCTCAAGGGGGAATGTTGGGTTCTCTGCATTACAATTTAATTAAAGAGGTGGTCTGGACCTGCTCTAATTGGAAAGTGTCACGAGGAGAGAGCTGACTCATGTCTCACGTCTAGGTTGATAAAAACTCAAAGATGAAGATGAAAATGACAAACTCTGCTGTCAGTGTCATGCTGGAAACAGATCTTGACTGACACCTACATATCCATCTGCCCAACACTTCATGGCGGCGTCTTCCCAGAGCTACACAAAAAACGTTACCTTCTTTAACCTACCAAAACGTTAAACTCTCTCATTAACTGACACTGATGTAATATGACAGGATCAGTCAGCAGCTGAAGCCTGAGACAATCCAGAAACTAACGAGCAGCAGTGCGTGCGTGTGTGCGTGCGTGTGAAGGCTGAAGGTTAAATCCACACTAATAAACAGTGAGGTCGAAGTCCGATGGCCACGTGCTGCTCTGAACGCAGATACAGAGGACTTGTATGTTTCTGTCAAATTGGAGATGTGTTGAAGGTGTGTTTTGATGCTGAAATACAGAAAAGATTCACACGGGTTCAGCAGGTTTACATCACCGAGGCAACAGAGCACACACACAGAGTTCAGTCCAAAAGGCCTGAGTCAGAGAGAAAGTCCCAAAAACATCTGCAGCAAGTGAACCGACAGACGAGTTTCTGTTTGAAGGATGAGCTCAGCCAAGGTTCCCAGTGAGGCCTGATGACACAAATCTGCCGCTGGACCACAACAGTCCACAGACCAACTAAAACCTGACCCTGACCCTAACCCTAAAGCCAAAAGGATTCTCTCCAAACCTTTAGAACTCTTTTCTGTCTCTCAGTGTGTTTCTGCAACACACGCAAACACACACTGCAGCTGTAAACAACATTAACTGGTTTATCTGTCATGAGCTCAGTTGTCCCAGCTGAGTACCCAGTCTGACACCTTTCAGAGCTCTTCATCCACAAACCAGTTCAGTTCACATTTCATCTCATCTGGACCTTCACTGCTGGGTTTTCAGCTGAAACCTTCCTGAACAAACTAAACGAGATACTAAAAGAAGCTCAGAGATGTTTCGACAGCCTTTAAGTCTGGGATGTTTTATTTTGAAACATCTACAGTCCAAACTAACAGACGGCTAATCAATGAGGCGTCTCTGCAGTCACATTGTTCTATCAGCACTTTGTCTAAACTCTCACTTTAGAGTTTCACAAAAACTTTTTTCCAACCGCACATGAATGCAACACACCCCCAAAGCAAATTCCTTGTATGTGAGAACGTTGTTGGCCATAAATCCGTTTCTGATTGTGAGACGTTCAGATGCTCAGAGAACAGAGAGCTGAGCAGCATATCCTTTATCTCGCCACAGCAACTCCTTCATATAAAATGACTCCAGACTTGTAATTTGGCCCCAGATTTGGATCTGCACAATAACAACAGGCACTCTAGAGTTAGATATGACTGAGGGGTGACAATAAATAACTCATTTTCATGTCAATGCCAACTTTGGAGGAATTGGAAGGTGGTGGTTTTTTCCTCTCTTCTTCTGAAACTAGACCAACTCTTTCCCCCTGCTTCCAGACTTAGTGCTAAGCTAAGCTAACTATGTCCTGAACGCTCACAAAATTCAAACTGTTTCAAACGCAAAGATCCAGATAACCAAAGCTGCTAAAGGCCAGAGAGTGAAGCACCGCCGGTTACTCTGTCAGTGAGAAGTTAATTCTGCTCTCAGTCTGCTCTGCTGAACCCAACCCGAACTCTGGAACCTGAACGCACCTCAACCTGAAAACTGTCCAACAGCAGTGGGAAGCGCCAGAAAAACTGGTCAAAATGCTTCAAAAGGCAGACATTATCCTTTAATTTACGCGCGCACATACACCAGCCTTCCTTTAAATAATTTATTGTTGGGCTGTTTTTCGAATCTTCTGTTTATCCGGGTTGTAACCTCAGTACATGGCCAAAAATACGCGGACATGAGCCGCATTTAAAACGGCTTCATTTTCTCACACCGAGTCACATCTGGACTTAGTTCTGAACTTTCTGTTTCAGGAAACACAACTTCTGTCCGAGGTGTTCCTGCCTGCGGATAGGACGGTTAAATGACTTGGTTCAACAGTCAGTTGATTAGTCAGTTAGTTTGTCAGTGTGAAGTGTGGCAGCCTAAGGAGAAGCAGCAGACTCACCGGACAGCGGACACCGTCAGACATGAAGCGAGCCGAGCGGCGGACTGAAGGCGTCACTCTGAGCTCATGAAGCGGCTCGACTCGCTTTGAGGCGGGGCTCTGAATCGTGTTCATTGTCGATGAAGCAGCTCCCCCTGCTGACAGGATGCACTCTGTACACCCATTTCTGCTCACTACTCCACCGAAGTGCGTACTTTTACGACGAGTTTATAAAACCATGTTTGTCTTTTTTTACATGATGATCTGCCAGCTGTGACAAACCCTGCACAGGATTCATTAATCGATTGATTAAATCCACCTGTTGTTTTATTTGTCCTTACATCCTTTCATCCTCCGACTGAAAACAAGAGCTGATTCGTTTGTAATTTCTTAATCATTTAAATCACCGATATATATAGATATATCTATATAGATATATATACATTGCGTACACTGTATGTGTGTACGTGCATGAGTGCGTGCGACCAGAACGCAAACGTACTGAACAAACCGGAAACTATTTTTCTTTCAAAATAAGTGATTACGATTTGTTGGATTAAATATGATGACATCGCTTATTTTATAATGCGTCCACATGACTTTACTCCTAATGATCTAAAAAAGAGATGTTACAACATCTTCATGAAGTTGAAAACAAAGCTGAAATTGTCATGTGTTTTTTTTTTGTTTGTTTGTTTGTTTGTTTGTTTAGAATACTTTCAGGAAACAAAGAAGGTGAATAATCGTTTTTTACGCCGGTATATTTTTATCTTATTGTTGATTGTTATGTAATTTCCTTTTTCAAATGTATTTAAATGTTTTGAGTGTTTTAAGTCTGGAATTTGTAAATCAATTTGAACTGCATTTTGTTTGAAAGGAACTTCATCAACTTCATAGTTTTTTATACAGTAGAACATCGTAATAGAGAATAATGATGCCCTCCGTTATCACATCGATATTATTATAAATGCCTTTAAATTTCTTAATCTTAATTTGTTTTTCGGGGGGAGTTGAATATTTATGAGCACTGATAGTCACATAAATTAATTCTTTTCTCTTTTTGACTAAAACCGTCGATGAGATCATCAGACGAGCAGAGCAGAAAACGTCCTAGCTTTTATTGTGAAAGGTATAACCGGAAGCTTCCGCGTACATTGAGGTGAGGGTGACGCAGGCGCACAGCTCACTGAACCTGCAGCAGCAGAGCATCTGAACCCTCCGCGACCAAAGAACAAAGAAGAAAAATCAAAGAAATCTTATATTTTCTTCACCGGAAACGAAAAGGTAAAAACCTTTGATTTTCACGTTAAACGACGCGTTTCTGTCAGTTTTCTGTGTGAAAGACGGGGATGGTGGAACATTCAAACCTTTAAAATCGACGTGAAGCAAAATTGAATCAAAAGTCAGAATCCGAATATTTGAGGTGTATTCGTATGATCGACGTCAGTGAATCGCCGTGTAAACGCGGTTTTAATTGGCTGCATCCTCATCGTCCCGATGAGCCAACGCCTCGAATACAATCTGATCAGTGATCGATTTGTCCCTTTACTGGAGTACATAGTTAAGAGAAACCAGGAGGCTAAAGATGATATTACTGACGTTTATTAATCAGTGTATTGTTAATAGTGAAGAGTCAAAGAAAGGCGGATGATCAGCCGGGGACGAGCAGGGCCAACGCCTCGACATCGAGACGCAGCCGCTTCAGAAGAAAATAAAATGGACAGAAATGTGAATGCAGTTTGGCATTTGGAGTCATCAGAGTCAGTCCGGTGGTTATTTCAGTCTGCAGTGACATGATGACCTACTTCCTGTTATAGACCCACACAGAAAGGACCAGAAGAAGCATACAAATACACTGAGTCACAATACTGCACTATAGTACTCCAGTGAAAGTACTCCGTTACATCAGAATCAGAATCAGAATTCCTTTATTTATCCCTGGAGGGAAATTCTTCTTTACATCCACCTCTTGTTACAACAGACTAGTAAATAAAAGAAGGTAAAAAGATTAAAACAAGCAAACACAGCAGTTAGAACTAAAATAACAGAATGAGAGCAGTTTGATTTTTAATAGAACTTAAATGTGATCAGTCAAAATGCTGCTGAATGTTTGGATGATGTGTGTTTGGGTGTTTTATGACAAAATGAATCCTGCAGAACATCATCACGTTGTTATGTTCACCCTGAGAGTGTTTTGATGTAACCAAACCAGAAAAGGTTCTGATGTGAAACAGATGCCTAACAGAAGCAAAGTTCATGCCTCACAGTAAAGTCAGCACAGCTGAGTCCAGTCTGACAGTCTAGTCCATCTAATAATAAAATCAGGTTTAAAATAAGATGACACTGACGGACCGATGAGTCTACAGACAAACTTATCAGCGCATGTCACATTTGACTCGTGTTAGATATACTGTTTTGTTTTTCTGTCTCCATGGTGACTTCTTTGATCACAGAGTTTAATGTCCTGCACATGAAGGTGTTTCAGATTCACCACAACAACAGGAAACAAATTGGGAGTCTTTCTTTTAATCACTTGGTCTAACATCAAACTGGTGATTCGTGACACGGTGCTGTGCTGCCAGGTTCAACATGTCTGCCCTGTTTTTATTCTCAGATTGAAAAATGATGGAGAAGTCAAACAGCCAATACGACTCCTTCCTCTTCTGGAGGCAGCCTATCCCTGCCCTCGACCTGTCAGAGCTGGAGGACCTGGGTTTCACTGACAGTCAGTCAGCCAATAGCATCAAAGGAAAAGACAAGCTGTCCTCATTGAGGAGCAAGGACGAGGAGGTGAGGGGACAGACAGGGAACATCAAAGACGCTGTAAATGTCTTGAACATAAAACAGAAATTCAAACACCTGAACCTTCACTATGCCCCACCCTCAAACTCACACCGGCCAATTATAGTATGTATGTTGGTGTGTACATGACTAATTTGCAGAAAAGGCTGCCGTGGCTTCAACCATCTGAGAAGGTCGACTTTACCGCTGACCGGCTCAGACTGTTACATTACAGGAAGAACTTCCAGAGGGGAAACCTTTTTGTTAAAGACTAAAATCCTTTTTGTTTAACCAGGAACAGCTGCTACGGTGCTCTCATCAAATCCACCAGATTCCAGTGAAACTAACCATAACCCTACTATGTCTGCAACACAGACATTTTATGATCTAATCTGACAGAAACAAAATCAACCTCACCATAACTGTTGCAAAGAAAATGGAGATAATGTTTCTAAATTTCACTGTCTTCTGTCTTGTTGGGTGATGTTTTGGTTCACTTTTACACTTTGATCTGCAGTTTTAACATCTGTCTCTAACTTTTTCACCTGTTGAGTCAGAATCAGAATTCCTTTATTTATCCCCGAGGGGAAATTCTTTTTTTTGTACAGACATTGCACTTGCAGTTTTCCCGACCAAGAAAGAAAGTTTGACATCTTGGATATTGTTGGCACGTCTGCCTGCTTTGTTCTTACATCACCTTTTGTTTTTTCTAAAAATTAGATCACATTTCTTCAGTTAGTGATAATGAAGACAGACTGATTACAGCAGTGTGCGTTGCACCACGGCTCGCTGCTGCAGACAGGCTGAGAAACAAGAGTGAAGATGAATCCACTCTTAATCCCAGCAGTTTGAACATAAAGTGTGAGCTCCCCTCCTGCTGCTAAACATCTCCAGATCAGAGCACAATCTGTTGTTTCTTCCTGCAGAAGCTGCAGCTCGGCCAGCAGTCCTCTAGAGCTTCCCGCCTCTCAGCAGCTGTGCAGCCACTCTGATTGGTCCTCCTCACACAACATGCCCCGCCTACACTAACACTTTCTCACTCAACATGAACATTTTCTCAATGTGTTTTAACTGAAGTGACTGCTGAGCAGAGTTTAACCAACCTGTCATTTGACCTGTCTGTCTACAGGAAGCGCTGTCTGAGTTTTCTTCCTTTAATTATTGGAGAGCTCCCATTGTTGATGTGAATGCTCTGCTGGCCGATCTGAACCTGCTGCTCTGAAGAACTCTGTCATCTGACTCCAGATCTGCCTCACCTGACCTCTGAGCCTGGATCAGCCTCACCTGAGACTCACCTGGCCGCTGACCCTGGATCATCCTGTTTCCTTCTATCTTTTTTTTCCACTGTTTCACGAAGGCACCAAAGTAGGAGGTCCCCCTTGGAGACAGACGGAGGCCTGCTGAGACTGATCCTGGTTCAGCTGAGTTGTGCTTGTGTCCCTGTGTGTCACCAGGAGTCTGTTAACTGTTGATTTTCAACTTACTTTATAACTGTGACAGACGGAAGCAGAAATGCAAATTAATGTTCAGTGAGGTAAAGACAATTAAAATCAATGGGAAGCATGTAGGTAGGAATAAAAGCTAAGACAAAACCTGTGACTCTTTTGTCCAGAGCATGTGAATGATAACACTCTGTAGTAAAAGTATGTGTTAAGTGAGGTTAAAGTTTCTGCTGTTGTGTCAGTCAGAGCAAATTTAGTTCTCATTGATTCTGATGGTGAGACATTGACTGTCAAAGTCTGTTTCTTTCAGCTGCAGTCTGAAATATTCAGGCGACAGTGAATGCAGCATCAGCACAAATCGATTTGATTGTTGTTTCCATGTGTCAGGAGTCTAAAGAGAAAGTGATCCCAGTGATCTGATGGGTCACTTGTGTCTTCCCTGACTGTAAGTGAACCACACGGCTGCAGTTAAACCCCCTGATCTCACTGTGATACAGATCCAGAATCAGCTGTCTGTTTAGATGCATGTCACCTGATTCAGATCCGAGTCCACACTGAAACCACATTCTGATCAGATTGAAACTCTTCTGCCTCTGAACGAAGGGATTAAATATTAGAAACACTCTACTGAACCATGTTTGATCAAATCAAAGCTGTAAGTTTTGGTGACTGAAATGTGTCTGATGATCATTTCTTTTCAGATTTATTTATTTATTTAGTGAATGAGGAAGTGATGTGTTCAAAGTCCTCACACTTCAGTTTTATTTGTTTCCATTTGTCCTTTTGTGTTCTTTCATCCTGAGCTGCTTCATTAATTAGTTTTAGTGAGCAGATGTGGAACTGAAGCCACAATGTTCTGCTCACCTGACAACAATAAAACAGTCGTTCTACATCACACTGACTTGTTTTCACTCATGTCACATGGAGAAACTCAATTTTCACTTTAGGAAAGGGTGGTACCACTTCATTTTAATTTACTCTCAGGACAGGAAGTGATGGGCATATTTAAATCTATAGATAGTAAGCTAAACTGTATCTACAGGGTAAGACAGAGAATAAAGTTGTCACTAATAACAGAAAGAGCAGTATTTATTTGGCTTTTAATATATTTTTTTTGACTGTTATACTTTATAAATGTAGAATTAATGCTCGAAATGCATAAAGAAGCATGAGTGACTAAGACCATAAAATGAGTTATCTCATCCCTCCATAAGAGAACACACAAAGATTTGTTAAATAAATTTTTATTTGTCTTAGTACAAAGTTTAACACAAAACCTGGACTGCATAATAACACGAACATTTGTAAAATTTTAACAAAAACAAATAAAATACACACTTGAAAATACTAAACCAATTCAGCTTCTGAGGAGATGTTCACGATTTACAGAAGTTACTTTTTCTGTCTCAGCAGTAAAATCAAAAGTGATGAAACATGTTTCCAGGATGACAAAAACTTCATCACAACAATATACTGTGATGTTGTATGTAGAGGAAAACTAATTTAAAAATAGAAAGGAATGAAATCACCAAAAGTGTCTCTGGCAGTGAACAGTCATCACTGAAGGCAAATAGGATATATTAGACAGATATATATATAGATATATATCTATATAGATATAGATATATATACAGAGAGAGAGAGAGAGAGAGTTGAAGTCATTGACTGAAATACTTCGTGTGACTGCTTCACAAAAAATAACGGTTATCATTCATTTCCAAAAGACAGGATTTACTTCTCATAACTTCTTCTAAAGACTCGTGTTTTAAATTCAAAACCGTTAAACCGAGTTATCGTTAAGATCAAGGAATTTGTTAAGTCGCATTACAAGACCGCTTGCTTCTTTTTATTGAACATAGCCTTGCTGAGATAGACGGCTGATCTCAGATCAGTGGGAAGAGCAGCCGCATTTCTACACACACATTTCAGACGGAGGCACGGCGCACTCACTGACCTGAGGTCTGTTCAACAGTGTCGTCAGAGAGCCCGCCCACAGGGAGGTTAACTCACTCTGGCTTCCACCTCCGGTGTCGAGAGGCCGCCATATTTGTACGCGATAAAACACGAAAATAACTATTTTTAAAGTCGTTCTCAACAGGTGAGCCTCCGTCAGGATCTACATTACGTCAGGAGACGTAAACTCGCGGGATTTCCACGAGAATAAGGTAAAACCACGCTTTAGTTGAACTTACTAACAGTCTGCATGCATACAGGCTAATGGCTAACACATTTAGCTGATAAAACAGCGTCAAGGGAGACGCAATGAAGACCACATTTCCTGTTAAGACTTCCAACATAAAATTGCGACCGACATATTTGTTATAGTGGCGACAGAAACACTCGATAGTGATTACAGTAGATAGCACTAAAAATCTCTCATCATTGAAATCATGAAACCGATTGACTTTCATTGAAATTTCTTTAATAATTAATGAATTTAAACTAATAATAATTAATTAAATTAGTAATTTAACACTTTATCTCGACAAATTTATGTTGTCCAAATTATTCGCTCTTACGTTTTGTCTCATGCAATTCTGTATACACCTGCCATGAAGACACAGTGCTTACCACTACAAGAATGTACCTTAGATTTCATGATTTCTTGAAATTTTACTCTTTATACACAGCCAAAAGAGACTCACGCAGCTGATATTTTAACAAATACTCCCTGTTTTGAATCTCTGATGGAACGCGACGCTTAAATATATCAATATCAGCTCTGAGAAAATATAATGAATACTATCACTATGTTCGGTTTAGACATGATAAATCCCCGCATTGTTTTATCAGGCAAGCTATTTCATGCTCTTATTTTGAAGTCTTCATTCTCAATATCCGGGCATGTGCCGACCGCCTTTCGCTACCTTGCCGCAGTAAACAAGCAGCCCAGGAGACAGCCGAGCCACAGTGGCGCCTAATGCCAATGTTTTTGCTCGTTGTGAAGTCAAGTTTGCATATTACTGGCCCGTTTGCACTAAACGCAGAGCGATTAAGGCGCACAAACCATTCACACACGGAGGACTTGTTCTGTTTGTCCGGCTAGCGTGCTAACATTAACGTTAGCAGAGAAGAGCACTGGCCGACTCCTAACAAACCTGGACGCGGTAAGTAGCTGTTCTGCCGTCTTCAGATGGAGTAAAACGAAATATTTCTTCGTCCCCACGAATAATACGATCACCAAAATAAACCGACGTGTTTGAAGGGTTTCGTGACTCAGATCTCCTGAAAGCGGGTTGACGGTGCGCGCTTGAAGAATGCTAGTTAACCGGATGTGGAAGTAGTTTTTTTCTCTGCGTGTAAAATAGGAAATTTCTCTCTGACTTCCCCCGGAAAACCGACAACTTAATATCAAACGATTTCCTGTCTGTGTTGCTGTAAATGTTTCTGGGAGTCAGGTCATGATCTTTAAACGGTCGTCTTGATAAATAACAGCATGAAGAGGGGAGACAGGGGTACGTGGCACATGGCGGACTCTTTTCTGTCCATGAAGGCGCGTAAAATGGCTCCTCGGCCACGAAGAGAAAATCCTCGTCTTTCTCCGCTGTTTCTCAACCACAAATGCTGTGTAGCCCTCCGGATTCCATTATCGGACAGAGCGAGGTGCTAACTTGACAAGACTTTGGTCAGTTTTCCGATAAAAGAAAACCATCGTTTCCAGTTAAACCGCAGTGCCGCTACACGTTTAAACTCAAACTCAGGTCGTTCATGACTAATATATTTCTTTGGTGTAGTTCCATCTTTACAGGGGCTGTCTTTGTAGTTCATGGATTCAAACAAACACCATTTGTTTGAATGCATATCGGACACATGGATGAAATGTACCGGCCAGGTGTCATTTTTCAACGGAAGTCCATACTTAAATCTGAAATAAATACGTCCAAATTCCCATATTGTTTATCTCTAAGTTTTTCCAGTAAAAAGAAACTGCATTGAGGCTCCTATACGTCCGATAATGGACACGTAGCCATTAGCTTCAGCAAATGGAGAATGTGAGGCAGGATGCTAATAAGTGCGGAGCCCTTTTTTAATGAAAACTTCAGCTGTTTTCTGCTTCTGTATTACGGGATATTTTAGCTTCCTCACAACGTCAATTAACCATCAGCTAAAAACCAGTGTAGACACAGCTTATAGTAATAAAAATCTTTATTTATAATGAGTACCTTAGGTTACAGTTTGTAAGCAAACCTGCTTGTCTTGTGAGTGTGGTGGTTTTAGTTGTATTTCGTATTTGTTTCTGCGGGCGTTGTCGTTACGCTTTCATGATTGTTTTCTACTAATTCATCATGTGGCTCATATAGTGTCATAAAATAATAGTGGAACTGTCCAGTGTCAAGTCCAGATTGATAAATTGAGTGCTGAGCTCAAACCCAACTTGTCAATAAAACCAGCACATGTTCTCAGTGAACTGTCAGAGTAAAGAGATGAAACCCAACAGTTTACTGTTTGTTGTTATTTGTTGAGCACTTATAAAACCATTTGTGTAGAGGATAGTAACAACTGATTTTGGACTCACAGATTTGTGACAGACAGATGTACAGATGTTAACATCATGACAACTGTGTTGTTTTTTTGTTGTTAATAATTAAAAGCATCTTTTTGTTGAGGTGTTGAAAAAGACATCAAGTGTTGTTTTTTTGTACTCATGTACTCAAGTTTAAAATTCTGCCGCCAAAGGTCAACTTATTTTTCAGCACTGATGTGTTTTTATCATTATTGGTGGAACTTGACTCTGACAGATCGATGGCGTCGCAACCTCCACCACTGAGGGACGTACATCACTGGTTTACATGGGGGCTCTATACGTGAAGTCAAGTAATCTGAGATAATTCAGGTTTATATAACTTTGTAAGACAGCTTCATTCATAAACCATGAAAAGATTGTTGTTGATGATGTAACATTAACGCAGTACACTGATTTTGTCTTGTAACTCTGTTTACTCTCAGCACGAAGTACAGACCTGATTGTTTCAGTGACCTCCTCTAAAACTGACAAAAACTTGGGTGCTTCTAAAATTCAGAATGCAGCTGAAGTTTGAAGCTTTGGTGAGCTAACAGGTCCGCTTTGAGGCTGGAGTATCCAGAGAAACTGGTCAGCTGTACAGTGTGACCATCCTGCAGAGACACGTTCAGAAGCAGCAGCAAGCAGCAGTCCAACGTGAAGAAGAGCTGAGAGAAAGCTTACGTCCTGTCTCTGTCTCTCTCTCTCGATGGTTAAATGTCCGACTGAGTCTGTTTTATTGCACGACTGCACCAACTGAGTCGCCAGCTTAGCACTTGTTTATTGTAAGCTGGTCGATTGGCTGTCTGCTTCTTCCGTCTTCACACTATTGTCATTAAATCAGCCTCTAAAACCCAGCGCTGGTCTGCAGCTGATGTACTGAAGAGACGACCTCACTTTGAACATCCTTCACACTATGACATTTTTGTCTTTGCTCAGTATTTTCTTCCTCTTACGCTCGACAGATTTTTCAATTTAAAACATATTCTTAAAACATTTTTCTCTTTTTGAGCATAAATTTTTACTTTATACTTCTTTATTTACAATTTTTACTAATTGTGTGCCTTCACAGTTCTTGTGCAACTGCTGTGCTTCTGATTGTAAATGTGGCAATTGTCACATGTTGTCTTGACTGAAATGAACATAAAAGGGGTGTAAACAGGCTGTAGTGCCTTCCTGTAGAGCCAAACTGCAGTGGACATTTGGTTTGGTTTAGTAACATGAGGACATGATTGTCTGTGTGTGTCAGATGTCGTTGGTGGACCTCGGAAAGCGTCTGTTGGAGGCGGCTCGGAAAGGTCAGGACGATGAGGTCAGAAATCTGATGGCCAACGGAGCGCCGTTCACCACCGACTGGGTGAGACTTTACACTGCCAGTGGGGTCACATGGTTTCAAACTGTCGTCATATGTTTCCCATAGCAGCAGAACGTCCATGATGAAGATGATTCTACATCACAGCAAACAGCTGATTTCTGACCTCAGTGAACAGTTTCCTGTTGAGTTTATGGTCTCAGTCACTGATTTCAGGTCATCTTCACTTCAGCATGATGTACATGTGCTAAATGATGCTCCCTTTTAGACTCAAATGGACCAGCAGAGTACGCTTTAAGGTGGGGGCTACCTTTGACTGACAGGTCACTGCCATGGCATCACATGCAGTCAGGATCTGACTCTTCAAAAAGGATTCCTTCATCTTTTTTCTAAAAAAAAGGATTCAAGGAGCTTTATTGTCATTTCACACATGTAGAAACATGAGGTGGAACGAAATTAGTTTCCCCGGTCCCGGTATAAGCCCAATTACCTAACAAACCTAATGCAAATAAATATATACAACACTATATAAATATAAAAAAATCAATCAGAATAAAAGATATAAACATCAGAATAAAGCTATCTAAACAGTACTGAGTATTGTGCAAATGACAGAGTAGTGCAAATGACAGATGACAAATGGCTGCATTGTGCAATGTTCCATGGGTGGTTGTCAGGAGGTGGGTGGGTGGGGGGTGTGAGGTATGAGGTTGGCGACAGGGGCTACAGATGTCCTCCAGAGTTCAACAGTCTCAGCTTCTGGGAAGAAGCTGTTCCTCAGTCTGGAACCAACTTCCTGTTTATCTTTGTTTAATCCCACAGTAAAATTAATGTTGTGTTAAATTAACAGGGTGTGTTTCTGGTGAAAACAGACCTGGGGTCTTTTTGTTACCCCGTTGTTCTGGTGCTGAGCAGATGAAGTCTGGGTGAATATAAAGACGCGTCTGTCTGTGTGTCCTGCAGTTGGGGACATCCCCCCTTCACCTGGCCGCTCAGCACGGTCATTACTCCACAGCTGATGTCCTGCTGAGAGCTGGCGTCAGCAGAGACGCCCGTACCAAAGTGGATCGAACACCTCTGCACATGGCCGCCGCCGAGGGCCACACCATCATCGTGGAGCTGCTGGTCCGGGTAAGAGACGTAACCAGGATTCACTGTGGATTTGATTTGATTATGATCAGGGCGGTGAGCTTCTGTGACTTCTTACCTTTATTTTGATGACAGTTGCATTTTAATTCTGCCAGCACAATATAAACAATGAAGAATGCGTCCTACCTGCAGTGCTGTGAGTACCCTGAAGTTCCTTCTGAGCTTCAGATGATTGTCAGGACTGTTTGAAGATTTACGATAGAAACACAACCAACCGTGAGGTTTTTATGAAACTGACAGAAAGACTCGCATTTACTCTGTGGGGTCAAAGGTCAGCAGGTGGGGGGGTTCATTAAAGCATCACGAGGCTGAGTGGACAGACAGATTAATGGTTCTGTTCATGGGGACCACAACTGCTGTGTTGACAGCGAAGTGGACCAATTAGCTTGTTTGTACTTACGGAGCGAGTGGAGACGGTGAAAACCTCACTTAAACTAACACAACTACACAGTTGCACATGTATAATGCCTTCAGGTCTTTTTGTTCATGATCATCATCCTCCACACACTTCAGTCCTGTGTTTAACTGTGACTTTCAGAGCGGCGCTGACATCAACGCCAAAGACATGCTGAAGATGACGGCTCTTCACTGGGCAGCGCAACATGGTCATCACGGCGTAGCCGAGACACTCATCAAACACGGAGCTGATGTGCATGCGCTCAGTAAGTTCGACAAGACGCCATTCGACATTGCCGTGGACATCCAGAACACGGAGCTGATGCTGCTGCTGCAGGTGGGCCGTCGTCAGCGCTCTCCACACTTCATGAAGTTTATTGTGGTGCAGACTCGGACTGTTTCTCATTCTGAACATCCATCCATCCATTTTCTATACCGCTTATCCGTCAGGGTCGCGGGGGAGCTGGCCCTATCCCAGCTGACTACGGGCGAGAGGCGGGGTTCACCCTGGACTGGTCGCCAGTCAATCGCAGGGCCAACACACAAAGACAAACAACCACACACTCTCACACCTAGGGGGCAATTTAGAGCAGCCAATTAACCTAATGTGCATGTTTTTGGTATTGTGGGAGGAAGCCGGAGAAACCGGAGAAAACCCACGCAGGCACAGGGAGAACATGCAAACTCCACATAGAAGGGCCCAGACCGGGATTCGAACCTGGAACCCTCTTGCTATGAGGCGACAGTGCTAACCACTGCACCACCGTGCCACCCTCATTCTGAACAAATAAATATGAAGAGGTTCTTCAGTTTATTTGTTCATATTGTTCACATGAAGACATTTTACATATTTTACATATGAACAAATAAACTGAAGAAGAGGTTCTTCAGTTTATTTGTTCATATGTAAAATGTCTTCATGAAATCAAGGTGACAAGCAGCCTTGACAGAGAAGACAAAACCTCTCAGTTACTAAATCAGGATAAGATAATTCTTTCCTGTGATTGGCTGATGGTTAAAGTAGGGATCAACTGATGCTTTTCTTTTTCTTCTTTTTGGCAGTACTGATATCGATTATTAGTAATCGGGGTGATCATCCATCCATTTTCTATACCGCTTATCCGTCAGGGTCGCGGGGGGGCTGGAGCCTATCCCAGCTGACTACGGGCGAGAGGCGGGGTACACCCTGGACTGGTCGCCAGTCAATCGCAGGGCCAACACACAAAGACAAACAACCACACACTCTCACACTCGCACCTAGGGACAATTTAGAGTAGCCAGTTAACCTAATGTGCATGTTTTTGGTATTGTGGGAGGAAGCCGGAGTACCCGGAGAAAACCCACGCAGGCACAGGGAGAACATGCAAACTCCACATAGAAGGGCCCAGACCGGGATTCGAACCTGGAACCCTCTTGCTATGAGGCGACAGTGCTAACCACTGCACCACCGTGCAGCCCTCGGGGTGATCAATTTGGTCAATTTTGGACTGCTACTTGGACTACTTGGATCAATTTGGAAGTGATACGTGTACGTCTGCAGTAAAAATAAAAATTGACTGAGAATAATCAGTGGTGGAATTGAACTTTTGAGTTGATCCTACTTCACTCAAGTATTTCCATTTTGTGCTACTTTATAGAAGTATTGTTAGTTTTACTTCATTACTTTTATTTGATAACTTAAATTTTACTTACTTTGTGGATTGTGTTTTATGTTTTGTTATTATTATAAAGTCAGGAAACTGAGCTCAATGTTAAAGTGATGAACTCATGAATGTATCAGGAGTTACAATCTAACAATAGATTGTGTTATTTATTTTATTCTGAAATCTCCAAAACTCTGCGGCTCACAGTGCAACAGATGCATGGACAAGTGAGAACAGATGAACATATGTGAACTGTCCCTCTCAGGGTGGATCAAGACAGCAAAGTCTTTTATCAACTGATTGATTTCACTGTGACTTGGACATTTCCGGTGCTATTACTTTGAAAGTGCTCATTTGCTGACTTCCCTTTGACACACAGTAGCCTTCATTGTTGACTGATGATTTCTTAATGCTGGAGACTAAAAGAACGTTAGTGTAATATTAGCAGAATCGGCAGCCTTTGAAAGGTGTTTTTCTCCTGTGTGTGCAGGAGGGCATGCAGAACCAGGTCAATATGAACCAGGTGAACATGAACCAGGTGAGTATGAATGTGGAAACCAGTACCACCACCAACCAGCCGCAGTTCATCATCCAGGGAATACCTGCCATACAGGGGGGCGTGGTCAACCTGGCTGAGCTGCTCAACAAGGCTAACGCAGGTACAAACACAACAACACTCATGGTGAGCAGTTGAATGAGTCCTGTGGAGGTGTGACCTTTGTTTCTTTGTGTTTCAGGAGACTCAGAAGAAGCAATGGCCGCCAGTGCTCTAGACTCCAACATCCAGCACGCCGCTGTTGTCAACGAGGGGGGTCAGAGGGTCATCACTATAGTAACAGACCAGCATGGCAACCTACAGACGACAGGAGGGATGGCCCCGCCATTCTTCGTCACCATGCAGCACGGACAACAGAGTACGACACCATAAACCTTCAGACAGTGAACACGGTGAGCCAAGTCAATTTTACCACTTTGACCATGAATGTCTGTGTGTGTTCTTAGTGCTGGCAGTCCCAGCCAACACAGTGACAGAGGAGGTGGTGACAGAAGAGCCTCAGCCTCCACCCTCCAGAAAGAGGAAGCTGGAAGTGACCAACAATCACAGTGACGCAGGAGAGACGGTGAGCTTAACCCTCCTACTCCTCTCCTTCTTCTTCTCCTCCTTCTTCTTCTTCTTCTCCTTCTCCTTCATATTCTTGTCTTTCTCCAGGAGTTGTTGCAGAGGCAGCTGCAGGAGGCCAACAGGAAGGCGCAGGAGTACCGGCAGCAGTTGCTGCGTAAGGAGCAGGAAGCAGAGGAGTACCGCATCAAACTGGAGGCCATGTCCCAGAATCAGACCAACAGCACCAACGCCAACACCACCACCAGCGCCGCTGCCACTGCTGCCAGCCCCGAGGAGGTGGTGGGAGGGGAGGAGGATGACGAGGAGGCAGGAGCCAGCATGGTGGAGGAGGAGGGAGAGATGGTGGTGCTGCAGGAGGGAGGGATCATCATGGAAGGGGAGGAGGGTCAGGTGACGCTGGTGGAGACAGGAGGAGAGACGACGGAGGTCAGCTCTTAACAGAAAGAAGGGGTGGGGGGGGGTGACACACCAACGAAAAGACAGCTCATAATAGGAGATGGTTGGTTTGAAGCATCAGTTTGCATCCCATCTAACAGGTGACTAGAGTTTGTTGGAGGGAAGGAGATTCACAGGAGGATGGTGCATCATTTTGAGTCCCCAAATAACAAAGACAATTAAAAACAGACTAAACATGAGGAATTTAGTCATGCACCATTTTGAATCCCTGAATGATTCAATACCAACACCTCAGAGGAGAAAACAAAATGGCTTCCCCAAGAAGACAACACAGTAGGAGGAAGGCAGACTGATAGAGGCCTGAACCTGAGTTTAGTCATGCACCATTTTGGATCCCCAACAGATTTGATGATAACATGTTAGAGAAGAGGAACAAAGTGACTTCTACAGAAAGACACCACAAGCAAGACACACTGAAAACAGACTAAGAAAACATGATGGAGTTGTTTAGTTGTGCACTGTTTTGAATCCCCAATAGATTTGATTCCAACATGTCGACGAGGTAAACAAAATGCTTTTACTTTTTTATTAATGATCCCGAACCAGATCAAAATATGACACTGGGTCTGAACAGATGGCCTCCATAAATGCAGCCACTGCTTTAAAGTATCATTTTGCTTCCCCATTTGACTCAAAGTTTGTCCTTAGAAATGATAATCACTAAACCTTACTGATACAGGTTTGAATTTAGGTTTGTCTGTCAGGTTAATGTTGAACACAGATGGTTATCCCCAGCATACTCATTGATATCCCTTCATTTCCATTCTTCCAAATCCCTGAATCAACACAAGTGTGATGCCTTCCTCACTTTAAGTCTTGATAAATTGGGACCATGTTACCCGCTTTGAAGCACGGTTACTTAGACCTTGCCCTAGCGTGCACCATTTTGCTTCCCCAAAAGCATACATACAAAGTAAGGCCACCACTGTCAAAGCAAAGCAAAGGCACCACAGTAACTTTTCTGATGTGACTTTGTCCTGTTAAACGGTGGAATGATCTAAACGGATTTCTTTGAAAATCACTCTGGGCAGCAGACCAGCAATTCCCACTTGCTTCCTGAAAATTCATTCAGATCTGATCACAGAAGCCAAATGACCTCTGTGAAGCAGCTGGAACAAAGGGAATTGTTTTGAGACAAAATGTTCACGACTCATTTCAACTTGCTCAGCATTTCATATATCCCAGTATCCCAACAGGAACGGAACCAGGTCCAGAGTAAAAACCCTTAATTAGCTTAGAAGTTCTGTCAATTCTTGTTTTGTCAGGTGGTTGGCAGCTTGTTGGTTCTGACAGGACTGCAGCTTGTGGTTCATCGTCACGTTGTGTGCTCGTTACTTCATAGATTTTTAGTGCAGTCGTTAAAAAGGAAGAAAACGGTGAAGGACTAGAATCACTGTTTGTATGAGTCAACAAATGTTGTTCAGATTACTTCACGATTCAGATCCTGGGACCACGGAATGTTTTATTAAAAAATGTCATAAACAGCTGATTGATCGCATAAAAATGTTTTCCATTTACCACATCTTTAAACAAAACTATCAGCTGCCACAGTTTCTACATTGACATGAAGGTATCTGTCGATGTTGGCAGTGATTTTGCGTGTTCTCTGCCTCTTCATCACACTCTGTGTACAGTTTGTTTCACAGTCCTGTTGTATATTTTGTGTGTACCGTGTCACTTCTAACTTCCTGTTTGATTTGCTGCACAGAAGACCACTTCAGCTTATGAATCTCCTGGGTGCAACCAAGCCAGATTTAAGTTCAACACTTTGCTTTCCATCATAATGTAACTTGAAGAAAGGTTTGGCTGTGATTGTTGATCTCTGCAGCAGGTTGATTTCCATCTACAGAAAGTGACATCAGTGGATGTCTTCTGGGTCTTTGGTGCTTAGAAACAGGACTGTCTCAGGGCAGGTTTGGTCAGGGCTTCCTGTTCTGGTTCAGCCCTGTTGTAACCCTGTCACCTGACTCAGCTGTAACCTCAGCCACCATCACCTTCCTCTGATCAGTGACTGAGTGTGATGATTATTTTTATAAGCTCAGCAAAGCCAACCTTTTCTATGTACATATAAAGTTGTATTTTTTTAACCGTACCTGAATGCTTCACCATGATGATGATGATGATGATGATGGCTGCCTGCATTGGTAATCTGAAATATAAACTTGTTTCTTTTCTCAATAAGAGCTTCTTTTTGTGGTTATTGTAATGCTTTTACACAGTGTCACCTGAGCTCAGCATAAGGTGTTCAGGTGTTCAACACCTGATATATACTTATGAGCATAAGTTTGTTCCTACCAGATTTATTCTTAAAGTTGCTTCTTTGCTTGTTTAGCATTTTTCTCATAAACTTAATTCAAGACATTACAGAAATGACATTTACAAATAGAATAAATGGCTTAATGTGAAAGCAAAATTGAACAAAAAATAATTATAAAGGTAAATGAAACACACAAGGAGTTGAAGTATTGAGGAATCTGATGTTCTGTTGACCTCAGAGGCTGAAATAAAACTTCAGCTGAGGAGCAGCTGCTAAATGGACCTCAGATCAGGAATGAATGAATGAATGTTTCACCTCAACTACATTCCCTTCTGTTTTTGACTTTACTTACAGAAAGAGAAAAATGATGTTTGTTAATTAATTAATGTTCAAGTTTTAATCAAATGGTTTTCTATGAAGAAACATGTTTAGATGTAAACCAACATGCAGGTTCTGTGACCACTGAAGAGGCCTGCAGTGAAAAGTGGACCTTGAGTTTCGTGTTTGTTCTGATGGAAGTTCATCTACATCCAGCAGTTGTGGAACTGGATGACATGAGCCTTAAGCAGACGGCAGGTCAGTTCATAATACCTGGGAAAATGTCAGTATGCTGTTAAGAATTTCCCTTCAGGGATAAATAAAGGAATTCTGATTCTGACACAGCTTATTTTTCGTTTGAGACAAATATTTCTGACTGAATTTTTATCTCATGTCTGCTGGTAAATATCAGTTGGGTTTGATTTATGGTTTGTCGTTTGATAGTGTGAGGACAAGCAAAGCATAAACAAATACGTTTCACTTTGTTCTGGATGGTTTTGTAAAGTTTCAACAAGTCTCTGAACTTGAAGAACGACAACCACAGCCTGTCGCTAGCGCTGGGGATTTTACCGTACCTCTCGTGGATTAAGGCGGATCCGCCCTGAGTGACGTGTACGATGGCCAATCAGCGGTGGTGGAGTGGCACGCGGCCAACCACGTGCGGCGGGGGCGTGGTCTCCGGGAGGGGGCGGGACGCGAGGTATCATGGAGGATCAGTAGGCAAACTGTGGCTATCAGAGGAGAGCAGCTACCGCTCTGATCCTCGGGAGTTTCTCAACTGTTCACCGCCCGCTTTGACTGCACCACAGACGGAAGACTTCAACATGGACATGAAGAAGAGAATCACTTTGGAGCTGCGGAACAGAAGTCCGGCGGAGGTGAGCCTCTGGTTTAACAACATTTTAATTGTTTTCTGAAACGACGTTAGCAGGGAGGGGATGCGCGGCTGGAGCCTGGCTGGCGGATCACACTCGCTCATCACATGGACTTAGCTTACCGATGACACCGTAAGTTTGCTGTCGAACATTCGACCCGTTAAACTCTTTATCGTCCAGGTTATAGTTTGGTCAACTAGCGTCCGGCTGAGAACAACCATCCCAGATGGACGTGGGAGCATCTCACGGATCCGTCCCCCCGCCCCTCCTCCTCTCCTTTGGCTCCGCGAACCCAAATTATTCCCTCAAAACGCTTCAGAGAGAACGCGGTTTACGGTTCCTATCCAGGTGGAACGTTTCGTTCGTCCGAACCGTCTCGTGAGGTCCCGGTCGGCCGTCTGTCTTGACCGTCACGCACAAACGACGTGCAAGTTTAACTTCGAATCAGCTCGACCCTCATACAGAAGATTTACGATAAATTCCGAACCTGTCGGTACCTGACGGAGGCACTTTGGACCCACAGGGGCAGATTGTGCGGTTGTGTCGGGGTGTTTTCACAAGCTCACCGCGGGCTTTCATCCCGGAAAAGACATTGCGTGTTAAGCTGCACAACAACAACAACGGCGGCGGTCGGTTGGTCGGTCGGTGCTTCGTGGTTCTCTACGAGCGGACATCTTAAGTCCGCAGCTGCTTAAACTTCGACTGAAATATCTTAAGTCCTGCTAGTTTATCAAAGTGCGCTTCGTCAGACTGAGTTCAGAAGTACGTTTGGAGAGTTTTTCGGGCGTTTGTCTGCGGCCCTGTCGGTCGCACAGACGCACATCCGCTCGGTGCTGCTGCGGTACCGACTGACCGTCAAAGCAAGCGGATTAGCGGAAACTGTTAATGTCGACGATTGTTTTTATTCCAGGACTGTTAAAACCAGCCAGGAAGCTGCGTTACTCGGCGGGTCTCACTGTAACGGGTCGTATGTGTTACTGTGAGCCTCGTAACGAGTCATAGCACTGGACAAGGTGACACGGATCAGTCGGTAGTCCGACTGTCGGTTAGTTTAACTGAAATCCACACACCGCCTGCAGCCTCTGATCTGCGGACTGTAAAACACGGTGTAAACACGGTCTTATTCTGCTTGTGTGTGTGTGTGTGAGAGAGAGAGAGATTAAGTTATATAACCGACTGCCAACCGATCAGCTTCAGTTAAATAACCCGCACACACACTCAGAGTTCGGGCTGAATTCAGTTACAAACTGAGCCAGCAGACAACCTGCTGGTCTCATCTTTTATGAATTGGGGGATGTCGGCAGATGGTGTGTGTGGAGGCTCAGAGGACCCCCCCCCACACACACACACACACACACACAGTGCATGTAGATTACAGAGGGTTAAAGCCTGAGCTCACACTCGGTGTGTATGTGTTGGTGCTGCTGGTCTGCACTGATGGCTGTCAGCCTGCAGGCTGAAGCTTGGCTCCTCTGACTCTGCTGGTTATATAAGCAACCAGAGGAACTCTGGGAAATATAAGCAGCCACAAGTCTGAACAAAGTCCTCCTGAGCTGGGAGGTCAGAGTGGTACAGCAGGGCTTGCCCCATTGAGCATCAATATAATGTTGATTCTAGTTTTGTTAGGGCATCATGATTAGAGCTGGAATGAGCCAATGAACTGATTTGTTGATTGATAAAAAAAAAAAAGTTATATCTGATATAGTTTTCTTACTATAGAGTACTTCCTGGGAATATTTTCATACTAATCATGTTTAAGTTTGTGTATACCTGTATACATATACAGCTATACACATGTTTAAATCGTGTATATACCTGTTCACAACACCGACGCAACCCCCCCCCCCCCCCCCACCACCGGGCTCTGTCTCCTGCTGCCCGCTGATTTAGCCAGTCGCAGACTAACATACGTGTGTATGTACACATGAGAGGTGTTGAATAAACGTGTGCAGGTACAGTACAGGTGAATTAAATTCTTCCTGATGGATTCAAGAGCTCCTGTAGATGAAGAAAAGTAAAACTGATCTTTTTGAAGATTCCTGTCTGGTTTAACATTCACATTGGTTTAAGCCTGTGAATATTCTCATTCATCCAGGTCATGGTTATCTCAAGGAAATTCAATCGAAAGCAACTGGACTTAGATATTTGTCTTTGAAGACGTTTCACCTCTCATCCAAGAGGCTTCATCAGTTCCTGCTCGCTTGACTAGGCTGGAACTAGTCCAGCCTAGACTAGTTCCGGACTTAGATATTTGTCTTTGAAGACGTTTCACCTCTCATCCAAGAGGCTTCATCAGTTCCTGCTCGCTTGACTAGGCTGGAACTAGTCTAGCCTCTTGGATGAGAGGTGAAACGTCTTCAAAGACAAATATCTAAGTCCAGTTGCTTTCGATTGAATTTCCTTGAGATATCACACTGGTTTAAGAAGGACCCAGACGTAGACTGAGAGCAACACCCTGTCAGCGCTTTCTGTATGAACTCTGCTGTGGACACTCAAACGCATCGTTCCTGTCGGATTCAGGGACTCGACGATGACACTGTCATGGATCATCTGAGAGTCATCGTATTCACCCCGAGCGTTAAGTCAGCTGTGGTGACAGGAAACGACTGAAATCCAGGATCAGCTCCTCTGCATGTCTCACACGCATGTCCAAAACATGAAAACAGCATCAATAAAAAGAAAGCTCTATTAACATAAAGACACCGAAATTGATTTTGTTCTGTTCACTTTGATATGTGATTTTAAATACTGCAGTACTGATGGGCTTGTCTGTCTGCCTGTCAGGTAGCAGAACTGGTGGTCGATAACAGTCGGTCTGCAGACGGGGAGGTTGAAGGTTTGACAGATGAGTTCACGGAGCTCGAGTTTCTCAGTATGGTCAACGTGGGTCTTTGCTCGCTGGCTAAACTGCCATCACTGCCCAAACTACGCAAGGTAACACACACACAGCTTGTTTATTTTCTTTTGTGTCATTAATTGTGAATAAATCTCAGCCCTCAGAGTCCTAACTGAACACACAGACAGAAACGCACATTGACATCATTCAGTGTGACGTCCACTTCCTGAGGACATCCCTGTCTCTGATGTCCATCCAGGAGAAATGTCCAAAAATCCACTTAGGAACCAGAGAACAAAGACTTATTGCAGGTTAAGTTTTCCTCAGTATCACAGTGATCCAAGACCACTTTTCTGTCGTCTTATTGGTTCACTAACATTCCTGCATGTTGGTGTTAGCATGTTCGTATCAGGTTAGCATCAACATTTTTCATTTCTTCCATTTTTATAGAAAAGTCAGATTTCACAATGAGCTGGATCTAAAACCTCTTCCTCAGGGGACTGCAAGTGTTTACACAAAAAAACTAGATGATTGCAGATCTTAACTGCTGGACTGAAGGCCTGACTTCTCTTGTCTCCATCAGCTGGAGCTCAGTGACAACAACCTGACAGGGTCTCTGGAGACCCTGTCAGAGAAATGTCCCAACCTGACGTACCTGAACCTGAGCGGGAACAAGATCAAAGAGCTGAGCAACGTGGAGGCACTGGTCAGAACACGCACACACGCACGCACACACGCGCGTGCTGTTTGTAGCTGCTAACATGCTAACACTATGTGCCCGAATGCAGCAAAACCTGAAGAGCCTGCAGAGTCTGGACCTGTTCAACTGTGAGATCACGTCTCTGGAGGACTACAGGGAGAGCGTCTTCGAGCTGCTGCCTCAGGTCACTTACCTGGACGGCTTCGACCAGGAAGACAACGAGGCCCCTGACTCCGAGGCCGATGACGAAGGTGGGCCACGAGTGTTCAGAGGAGACACCAGTGTAAATTCAGCTGTGATCCTCAGGGTCTGTATGAACCTGATCTCTGTGTTTCCAGACGAGGACGGCGAGGACGGGGCGGGGCCTACTGGAGACTACGACGAGGAGGATGACGAAGAGGAGGATGAGGACGGCTCAGAGGGAGGAGAGGTGGGGCTGGGCTTTCAAGTGAACCGGGGAAACCAGGTGGGCAACTCGGGCTTTGGCCTGCAGGCCAATCCACAGCTGACTCAGACACAGAACCACCTGTCCTCAGCAGCCCTGCAGAGAACAAATTGATTAGGTTAAGCTCGACTGGAAGTTAACTGAAATGCACACACATTTGTGCACACAGACGTTAACATAAAACGTGGAGCTGATTTATACAAACAAACATGGTCACAAATGTTCTCCTGGTCTGATCTGAGTCAAGCCAATGGACTAACCTCAGGCGTGACCGCGTTCGTGACCAGGTTCAGAGCCAAAATGGCCGCCTCTGAGGACAGATGTTGGTAAACAGGAGCATTTTGTGTAATCATTTTTTTGAAATCATTCTTCTGTAAAAAGGGAAAATAATCAAATCACACTGAAGATAATCTTGTAGTCTACATTTGTAGCATCAGCACATTTGATTGCTGTTAAAATGTTTTCTGATGAGCGCGATGCATTTGAGTGCAGAGCTTCATTAGTGCCATCCAATCAGAAACATGCTGTTTCTTTATTTTGAAAGTTTTTACTGTTACTCTGTAGTGAAACTCTTCTTTGCTGCACTTCATCTCAGGAGGATGACGAGGATGAAGAAGACTACGTAGAGGAGGAGGAGGAAGGTGAGTGAAGCATCATTGGATTTTTGTGGATTGTACGCGGTTTGATGTTTTTGTTGGTCAGAATCCTGTCTGTCTCCTCTGATTGGTTGGCTCCGTCTGTGCAGAGGATCCATCAGGTGTTCAGGGACAGAAGCGGAAGAGAGACGTGGATGACGAAGGCGAGGATGACGAGGACGACGAAGACGACTAGTCATCCAGCTGCCAGCTGTGTGTCGTCCTGTCCTGTTTCTGTCCGTCTCAGTCCACCTCCGGACCTGACCTCAGACCACCAGACAACAACAGGAACAGTGTGATAGTTTGGTTCAGGCTGTAGTAAAATCCCACGTCTTTATTTTTAGATAATATGAGAAGATTTTATCAGAACTTCCTGTTTTTTTTCTGTCCGTCTCGTCTGATCCTTGTCTAAACGTCTCACTGAATGACGTGACCTGAAAATCCCGTCCTGACTTCGTGTTAGTGCACAGGTGTGATGATGTCACAGACTCCACCACCAAACCAGGTTTCAGGGTTTTCCCTTCTTGCTCCTCGAACACAGAACGCATCAGGTGTCTTTTCTTCTTCAGGGACTGGATGCTCACAGCTGCCGAGCTTCCTGTCATAAACTTGTGTTGAAGTCCAGTTCAGACTACAAGGATTGACCTCGATGTGTTTCATCACTTTAGAGTCCTTTTGGCCTCACTGCATTGTGAGGCTAAACACACATCACGTCACTTTGTGTCCACCTGGAACCGGACAGAGACCCTCAGATCGTCTCCGTCCAGGTCCACAGGAGTCCACAGGAACTGGGACAGAAGCCTCAACAGCAGCTTTGAGGTTTGAAAGTCTTGAAGTCTGAACTGGATTTTATGTTTTGAAGGAGCTGAACTGTGGAGAATCTCTGCTTTCTGAGTCTGAGTCCTGGTGTACCAACATGGACTTGAACTTCTTGTCTCAGTAGCTTCATCCTCCTCGAGATTGTCTGACCTTCAGCAGCAGGAAACAGGATGTTTCATTGTTGAGAACAGGCAACTGTCTGAGCCTTCATCATATCACTCTTTCTTAGAGAGGATCAAGATCTTTGTGCAGCCATATCTGTTTGTGGAGCAGAGCGCCCCCTTCAGGACCTCCCAGTCAGGGACATCACATGTTCGACTTATTCCCAGACCTGATGAGTAATGATCACCCTGACCTCCGTCTCCGGCCGTCTCACCTGCTGTAGGGACAGTAACACCAGTGTGCGTTGATTGATTGTAGGGATTCTCAAGGGAAGGTCAGGGGGCGGTTGGGAGTAAATCTCGTGTGTTTGTTTTCATTGTTTTCGTCTTGTAGTTTTATGTGAGAGCGAGCAGCTCGTCCTCAGACTGCCCATCCCATCATGATGTTTGGACCGCCACTGTGTCACACTTCAGGCTCCGCCTCCTGCAGCTCCCCCTCACAGGAAACAGTTCACAGAGATCAGGGCTGTGATGCCTTCAGGTATTTCCAGACTCTACCAGCAGGTTTGAAACGAACTCTTCCTGAAATTAAACTTGAATCCTGGATGTTCAAATTTATTTTTTATCTTAAATGTTGGTGTGAGACTCACCTTCCAGCCTGAGAACTTGAACCAACACAAACATCATAAATTCAGCTGTTTTCTCAGTAAAATGTTTCAATTTGTACGGTGTTTCCCAATGTGGTCATAGTACTGAACGGCATCCAGGCAGCCAGTCAAAATGTGTTTACATCCATCGTTTTCATTGGTCCACCTCACCTGAGCAACCTGAATGTAACACCTGGTCCCACTGTAGTCTGAAGCTGGCAGAGATCACCTGAAAGCAGCGTCATGGTGACAGGTGTTCAATGATGACTTGTTGACCTGTTGTGATGCAGGAGGTGGAGCCTGTAGCAGTACACACTTGTCGTGTCTGATTCAGGTGTCACAGGACCAAACCTGACAGGAAATAAATTGCAATAATCAATGATCAGATTGATCCATGAGCATTGAATACAAAGTGACGGACAGAAACATTTTAGTTTTTATCTCCTGATGAGTCTTGTTTAAACTGCTGTAAACATTTAGCTTTTCTCTCATTTACACTCTAAAGAGCAACTTGCCGTCTTCAGATGTCGAGATGAAGAAGATTGTGGGAATGAAAGCGAGACAGCAGACTGCGTTCACGTCACATGACAACAAAACACTGAGGAAGATTTTCCACTCTAATTACTTTGATGTGAAGCTACTCAACATGAACCGACCAGTTTCACTTTTTAAGATCAGCGGTTCTGGTTGGCATAGACGTCTGAGTTTGATTCGTTTCAGAGGCCAAAGGCCTTCAGGACTCCTTACAGATGGGCAACTTCAGTCTCCTCTCTCATGACTTCCTGTCGCTGTCTCTGAGCAACTGTAGCTTCCTGATTGGACAAAAGTCTCGGCAGCTTGTTTTTTTGTTGTTTTATTTTTTTTTTAGAGTGTAAAGGTCAAAGGTCACGTCTGTTGGACCTGCTGAGGTCAGTTTCAAACTCTGGTTTTTAAGGCAATACTGTAAATAGACTCTCGGCTCAGTTTCAGGTTTGTTTGTATTGTTGGTCATGACTTAAATAATTTTCCAGGTGTGTTTGTTCGTATGCAGCGAGCTGATAGGTGACCCACGTGTTCGAGTCTGGCTTTACTTCCCTCCATCATCCCATCTGTGGGACAAACTGTGTTTGACTTGTGTGGTGTAACTGAAACTTATTGAGGGGTTTTGAATTAAAACAATACAAAAGGAAAAAATTGTGTTTGGCTTTTGATGTGCTGAATGTCAATTTGAGCAAAACATTTTTAAACTAAAACAGAGTGAAGATGGTCTGTCCCTGGACCGTGTCCCTGTCATCGTCTGCAGCTGGTCCAGCTCAAACTCTTCAGTGTCCACACTCAACAAACAAAATGAACTAAAATATAAAGTGACCTCAAAGTGTGAGCTGAACCTGCATTACTTCATAGAGACCTGCTTAAGGTGAGGAGCAGCGCTCTGATCTCCCTGCAGCTTCCTGTTCAGGTGAGTTTTAGATATGTTTGTGCCGACGTGAGTCGGTTCAATGAGAACATCAGACCAGCAGTGGATTTACTGCACTCAGTGCTTTTACTTTGAACAGTACATCTTCCTGATTTCCTGATACTTGCATAGTTTTACTAAAGTACCATTGTCAGTGAGGTATCAGTACTCATTTTTAAAGTATTTTCTGCAACTGATGAATGTTTTCATTCTGAATTCATCTGTTGGTCATTTTTTGTTTTTCTGATCAACACAAAATTCAAAATAAAAAAAATTCACATTTTGTGAACCACAAAAAAGCTTATACATATGTATGAACATGAGACTGAACCACTTATAAAGTCTACTTTTATAATACATTTATACATACTCAACAGTTCAGTCTCTAAGAATGTGAAGTAATAAACCAGATGCCCTGCAGGTGGCGCTGTTGTCCTGTTGATGAACTGCACCAAGATCCTATAGTTTTCCCTGTTTTTAGTGTTTCTTTATTGGAATAATGAACACATTTCATCAGTTTGACAGTTTGTCTCCTGGGTTTACCTGAGCACACAAGACGGTTGTCTCACTGTGTCCTCCTCTCTGATTGGCTGGTGGACTTAAGCGTCTGATTGGTCCTGTCTTTACCTGTTCACGTCAGTCATTCGTGAATGTGTCCTGCAGGTCATGAGTCTGTCTGGACGAAAAGAACATCCATCCATCCATCCATTTTCTATACCGCTTACCCGTCAGAGTCACAGGGGAGCTGGAGCCTATCCCAGCTGACTACGGGCGAGAGGCGGGGTTCACCCTGGACTGGTCGCCAGTCAATCGCAGGGCCAACACACAAAGACAGACAACCACACATTCTCACATCTAGGGGCAATTTAGAGTAGCCAATTAACCTAACGTGCATGTTTTGCGTGCATGTGGGGTTGTGGGAGGAAGCCGGAGAACCCGGAGAAAACCCACGCAGGCACAGGGAGAACATGCAATATAGAAGGGCCCAGACTGGGATTCGAACCCTCTTGCTATGAGGCGACAGTGCTAACCACTGCACCACCGTGCCGTCCGACAAAAAGAAAGACAAAAAAAGCAAAATCTTCCTCCTCTTTCTCTTTCCATTCCTCTTCCTCTTTTCCTTCCTCTTCCTCCTCAGCACTGTCACACCAACATGTTTGGTGTTTCCTCACGTGAATGTGACACATTACATGATTCAACAGGTTCAGTACAAACCCTTCACGTCTTCTCACACAGAATTGGACTCAGGGTTCTGCCCTGACCTCAGACAGGGTCCCCCTCCTGGAGTGGACCTCCTCCTCAGACCCAGTGAAAAGAGGCTCCAACAGTCTCTTCAACAGCCCTCAATTCTGTCCCCTTGTCCTCTGCTGTCAGACAGCCTGAACTTTCTGTAATGAAAGTCTTGTATGATTCATCCTCCATCTTCCTTAGGTTCATCCAGGCTGCTGGGGGACGAGGCAGGAATGGAAAAGACTACACCCAGATGTTTTTGACTCCAGCTTCTGTTCTACTCAGTGGCTCATATTTACAACGATGGACCTGAAGCAACAAGAGGCAGCAAACTGCAAAACATGAGGCTAACAGAGCAAACAGAATCTTCACAAGCAAATCGAACAATCACAAAAGCAAACGCTCTGAGATCATGAGAAGACGCAAGTTTGCCTCCATGTCCTCTGGAAACCACACGAGTTTAGTGAACCAGGTCCCCAGATCGGCAGGTCGCAGAACCTTTATTCATGTCTAACGGATTGATCTGAATTTGGTGAGGGACCAACCTAAGAGACCCCCCACCAGTCAGAGGAGCCAAGTGACAGTGACGCTCAGTTTCACACCATCAGCCAATACGATGCCAAGAAGAAAGTGAAAATGTAAACCAGATGAGCAGAAAGAGGGAGAATCAAGGAAAGAAGGAAAGGAAGTGAGGATGGAGAGGCTGACAGGAATAAAAGAGGTCGAGGCTTTGAACAGACGCTGTAGGGCTGTGAGTCACAATGAACACACACCTACCATCCCCCAACACACACACACACGGTCGTGTTTCCATCACTTTTGGGGACATTACATAGACTTCTATTCATTTCCTGGAGGCTTAACCACCAGATAACCATAACAATAAATATTACTTACCTAAACCTAATCCTAACCTCAGCCTGACCTTAAAGCAACTCTTTAAGGGTCTATGTTGTGAGGACATTCTGCCCCCCATAAGTAAGGCGGGTCCTCACAATGTGACTGTGTAAACAGATTTTTGTCCCCACAAATACAAGAATATACACACACACACACACACACACACACACACAAACACACATTACTCTGATTTACATTAATTTGCTGGAGACCACAAACATTAAAAAAAAAGATTAATTTTAATGTTTTACTTTATGGGTTTAAAAGGAAGAAGAGACCCCACAAGTAACACACACACACACACACACACACACACTCAAGCACACACTCTACTCGTCAGTAATCCTGAGAACAAACTGTAACACTGACCTGGAACACACACACACGCACATGTATGTGTTAAATAATAAATGTAATATGAAGAAAAAAAGAAACATCAGATGTGCGTGTGAGCATGACGACACAGAGAGAGAATCAGTGTAAATAATTTATTGTCCTCTGATGTGAACACAAATCAGCCTGTTTTTATCTTGGTAAATAACCCAGTTTAAACGCACACACACACGCAGGGCTTCAGACAGCCTCACTCAGACGGCATTTGAAATAATTACAGTCAAATGTAAGGTTTTTGAGAAGGTTTTGGTGGATTTGAGCTGCTTATTTGATCATGGTCATATTTCTGAATCAGTTTCAGATCTAAACACGTCCGACATTAGCATACTAGCCTTAGCATTATCATTTGGCTCCACTGACACATAAAGATGGCTGACCCGTCTCCCTTCCACTGCACAAAGTGAACCCAAAATATCCCTGATTCGAGTGCTGCCATCTTGTTCTGGTGATATCATTTGGCGCCAGAGTCTGTGCAGTGGTGGTCAGGTGGAGACGCAGTATCAAGTTGCTCCTTGGCTTCCTGGTTTTCCCTGGTTTTGTGTTTTGTTACTGAGGAGACGACTTGGATCACAATACGTCACCTGTCACAGTGACTCCCTGGATTGCTGTTTGAACTTTCTCACTTTCTGAATTTATTAATTTCTTATAGTAGAGAAAGACTTTTGCTCTGAATTTTGAGTTCTTCTGTTTCTGTTTCTTTTGATCCTTAATCTGAATCTAAAATGTTATTCTTCTGTCAGTGTATTGCGTTCAGCTTTGTGAAAAACCTTAACAGTTTTTTACTCTTTATGGAGCTATGCTGTAGTTTCTCCTTGCTTCCAGCCTTTGTGCTAAACTAAGCTAAATATACTAGACACATGGAGATGAGACGAGTAACTGAAAAATGTCAGCTGGTTTTCTGTTTGAACTGTCGACATGCAAACCCAGCAGGCATAATGAGAGCACATTAGTCATTAAGAAAAGCTCACACATGCATACAGAATCACACATGCACTCATGCATCATGGACTCACACACACACTCAGTGACGGTGTGTATGTGTGTGTGTGTTAGAGCAATGCTGTTTGTGTTGTCCTACATCTGCTCTACTCTACGTTACAGCTCACTGACCTGGCTGTGTGTGTGTTTGTCCAGTCACACGGCTGTATGCAGGAATCGCGATCAGAATATTTGTTCTGGTTCTCAGGACTGTGGTTCAGCTGTTCTTGAATGATGTGATGTGCTGGAGTCTCTGTGAGCTGATTGCAGCAGCAGTGTCCTCCTGATGAGGCTCAGGTGTGAGCTGAGACTCCAGTTAGGTCCCCATGATGGGCGTCCAGGGCCGTGTTAATGGACCCGCTAACAGCTAACGACCTTGCAGGAGAGTTAACCAGGCGGTTGTTGCCGTGGTCTTGGAAACCAGTTCTAACTTCAGCATGTTTCCTTGTTCTCCCTCCTCTTTGCAGTCCAGGTCAGGGTTAGATGATGAACACTCAGCCATGGACTCACCTGTTATAGTCTTTCCTGCTGAATTTCATTGTTAACACTGTCATATATTAGCTCGTTAGCATGCTCACATTTCTGGCAAAGCTCAGGTGAATCCACACAGCTGCCCTGAAAAGATATTCTAATTTACACTCACAACAACATTCACAACATTTTACTGACTTTCTGAACAATACTAAACTGACCATAGATCAGAAAAAAACTCTTGGGGAAATGTCAGCATGCAGCTAGGAAATTTAGAAACAAGTCAGCAATGTTCAGGGGAGGACATGAACTCACACACGTTTACGTTTCCACTGTAATGTGAAAACACCTGAAGTCCTCAGTGTTTTCCAAAAGTGAACAATGTAACAGACAGCAGACATTCATATCACGTGTCTACACTTGAGGACACGTGTCACACGTATGTGTGCTTTTAGCTCTCAGAAAAACAAGTAATTTGTCTTCATCTTCCATTTTCATGGTTTTAATTTAGACAAGGAAAGAAAACCTCCAGTGAGCTGAGCACACTTCGCCTAGCCCTGAAAACAAAACATCTCTGTTAAAAATTAAAAAAGCTCACTGTAGTTTCTTTACCTTCCTTTATTTTTTGTATGTGAAAACAAGCTCTTCCATCCATTTACCCACAATGCTTTGCTGTACACCAATTCAAACAAGATCATTCACAAATAGAACTTGAAATGGAACATTTAAAATAAAATAACTTCTTTTAAAATCTACAGTGATTTCAGGTCTAAATGTGCAAAAACTTTAAACCAAATAAAACAAATCACAACTGATTCCAAAACAGTAGGGACGCTTGTTCGTGAAGGCTTTCTGTTGGTGGTTCTGAATGGTGCTGTATGAACAAAATGATTAAATTTATTGTTCAAATAGAAACTTTATTGGTTTGTGTAAACATACACTCAGTCCGAATTTGATGCCTTCAACACGTGAGCCAACTTTTTTGGACACTCTGTTGTAAATTTTCCTTCAGCGACATCAGTCACAGCACGATGAGCCTGTAAGGTTCAACTCATCACAGACTGAGTTCATCTGAATGTAGTCAATGTGTACAAACACCAAACTGAACAGTGAAGAGACGAAAAACTGACTGACACAAACTGATAAATTAAAGTTACAGCAGCAACAACCAACATAAACGTGACTGAAATAAAGACTGTCTATCAGTTTACTGATGTTTAACAGCTGATATTTGATCAGTAAAAAGAGTTGATCCACTGGCAGCTCTTGATCTCATTCTCATTTTATAAAAAGCACAGTTTAAAATAAAAGTTTTAATTGAGAAAACATTTCAGTGTCCTGCTGAAGCTGAAAATGATTTCCTTTTATTTCTAATTGTGTATAGATTTCATGTTTGTCAGTATAAATAAAGTAATTCACTCTATGTCAACAGACCACAGATACAGAACTAAAGTACTGAAGTACTGTTTATGTACCATAAATACTTTCTACAGTATTTAAGTATGTCTGTGATGACAGCAGATATCAGCCGTTTGAAGTGATGTTGATGTGTTTGTCGGCTAATAAGAAAGAGAGATTATAAACTGTTAGTTTACTGTGTCTGCGTTACAGAGTTTGTCCAGGATGATTTTTACACTGTAAAATGTCCCAAATGAAACAATATTCACTATACCATTTGTCCATGACGTCTGAATTTCATTTATCAAATGTCATCTGCAACACGTGAAATTCCTCATGTATGTTCGTGAGACTTAAATCAATCTGTTATGTCCATGACGCGTGTATTTTATTCTTCACTATGTGTAAATTAATCTTGAGTTCTGTTCAGCATAACGACATTACTGACATTATTGCTTATTCTCTCTTTGTTGTATAACGCTCCCTGATTTTGTCTGAGCTTAACAAACATGAAATCTGTTTCCGGTGAGCTGGAATACATTTTGGGGTCACAACTTAATCAAAGACTGAAAATGTATAAGATTGTTTTAACAGGACTGTCACACACAAAGACTTCACAAAAATTAGCAAATAAATCAGGTAACTGATTATATTCTTAGTAATCAGTGTCCATTGTCCTCACTTCAAAAGAAGACCCCCACCACACCCAAAGACAACATTGTGCTCCTGAGTGCCTTCATGTTTTTGTCACAGTGAAAAAATTTCCCATCGTATAAATGTTGACAAAGTTACTAAAATGTGTCTTATTTCTTCTCCAAAAACCAAAACCAAAATATCTCTTCCAAAAAGGTCAGGACTGAAAAATTTTAAAATCTTCAGAGAGGCTTTTTGCTTCACTTTCGCAGAAAAAGACAAAGATGAAAAACATGCAGCACCGTTGGAGAAGGTGAAGGCAGCCGCCCCGATAAAACTGTACTGAAATTCAAATGTAACATCACACAAAGAGATTGAAAACAGGCAGCAGAAGTGAGTTTAGTGCACTGTGGAGGATTAAAATCATTAAACCTCTAAGGAAGAACTCGACTGCTGGTTTCAAAATAATCCATATTTGCCATAAGTGTCCATTTGCATCCAACCATCCCTGGATTAAAAGTTTAAAAACATTTAATGAATAGAATTAGAAACTCTGAAAATATGCATATCCTTGCTGCTTCTTTCGTGTATAAGCATGCTGAAAAATGCTGCCCCTTTCATTGACAAAACTCAATTATTCAGTACATCTTTGTAAAAAAAAAGAAAAAAAAAATCCTCAGGACTCATTGTCCTCCTCAGGTGATGTTGGGGAGGTGGGTGCGTCATACTCATCTGCTGCCATTGTTGAAGTAGGCAACCCAGACACCACTGGCATCATCTTCTCATAGGTCCTCCTGCGCTGCCGGCGCAGCGTCTGGCTCTGCAGCCCCTTCACCTCCTGCAGAACCTCCTGCGCCTCCTTCCACGATGACACAGCCTCCACTAAGAGGCGCTCAGCCTCAGCACGCCTGTTAGTCACTTCCAAGTCTTCCTCCGACAGCAGGGAGGGAGTTGAGGAAGGGGGAGACAGCTGTTGTTTGTCGGGGCTTTTAGGCTGTGGTGACTCAGAGGATCCTGATAGGCTTAGGGAGTTCTTCTGACTTGGACAGGGTAACTCCTGGCTGCATCTTTCCAGATGAGTGGAGTTGGTTTCACTGATTTGCAGTGAATCAGACCCTTTAACCTGAGAGGAGTCAGACCCTCTGAAACATGAAGGTGTTTCAGGTGACATCTGTACAGGAGAGTCATCCTCTTTGTTGGAATGAGACAAGCTGGACAATCCCCTGAGTTTTGGTGATCGAACTGTGTCAGAACTCATTGTCCAAGGACAGTCAGTGGCAGTCAGGCGAGGTGAGTCTCTCGGTTGAGGAGAGTCATTTACTTTAGCGGCAGGTGAGTGGGATCCTCTTGAGCGAGGTGACTCAGTCCCTTTGGAACGATTCCTCTTGGCTTTGGATCGAGGAGACTCCCTCCCTCTCAGACGAGGAGAGTCTTTGCCACGGAGTCGAGGAGAGTCACTGCTCCTGCTCCTTGGAGATCCAGATGACCTGCTAAGGAGGACGCAAAAATTAGTTAAACATTGACGCTGTTTTCACAGAACAAACTTTAAATAGCGGCAAGGCAATTTGCCGCTGCAATCCTTTTAAACTCTGTGGTGTTCGCATCTTTACAAACTAAAGTAGCAGGTATGATCATAGTTGAAAGCAATACAGCTTGACTTTAGAAAACAAACACTTATGTCTTGGCAAGGTGTGTGCAGATTTTAACTTATATTTCAGTTCTCTTTTTTGATTCTTCACACAACTACTTCTGTCATTTCATTTTCAGACACAGTTTTTCCATCTAAGTTTGTCAGGACAACAAAGACATGAAATTGATGGAAAGAGATTAGGGAGGAGGCCAGACAAAACTAAGAGGAGACAAAAACAGCAAGCTTTTTGGCCCACCTTCCAGTGTAAGCATTCAGCTTTATATACATATTCAGCTCTCAAAGTCAGAGATTTCAGTTTTTTGTTTGTTTCAGGTGAAAACAAACAAAGCAAAAAAAAAAGAAAAGTAAGTACATGGAAAGTACAGTTAGTAAAGTTCTTGCACCCCGATCAGTGTTTACCATGACCACTCATCCTCCAGTCTCTCCCCAGGTGTCTCCGAATGCCAATATTCACTTTAAGCAATTCATCAATTCTCAAAGTGTTTGCTACTAAATTCAAACAAAACTGAAATTATTGTGCTGGGCCCTAAACATCTTAGAAACAAATTATCTATTGATGCAGTCACTCTGGAAGACATAACTTACATTACTTATCTTTCTCGCTCAACCCAACAGGTCAAAGCAGATGGCCGCCCACCTCGAGTTGCAGTCTGCTCTGAGGTTTCTGCCTTCTAAAAGGTATTTTTTCCTCGCCACTGTCGCCAAGTGCTTGCTCATTAGGTAATGTTGTCTGTCTATATTAAAGACTAAATTAGAGAGTTTGGTTTTAACCTGCTCTATTTGGAAAGTATCATAAATAACATTTGTTGTGATTCGGTGCTATATAAAGTATATAGTAAAATTAACTGAATTAAAACTGATACGAATTGTATGCAAGACTTTTGTGTCATGGACAGAGAGGGCTTCAAGACAATCTGATTTCCTTCCCTTGTTTAAATTTTGGGAGTTTTAAAGTGCACAGTGCACATGAAGACCGTGACAGTTGAAATTATTAAGTATTGGTGAAAATAATAAAAGTAACCTGGAGTGAGGAGAGTCTGAGCCCCTGAGGTGATGGATGCGGGGGGAGTCAATGCCCTTCAGGTATGGTGAGCTGCCCCCGCGTTCTCTTTCTGCTTTGGACTTTTGCAGCTCCTGTCAATCACAATCACAAAAAAATTCCACCATCCACTCAGTTTTCTGTACAGATTGCACAGAAGTGTGAACATGTGAACAGGGTGACACCTGGCAGCAAGTTAAGTTTATCATAACCGTAACCTAAATGGAATTTTTTAGGTGCTAATTCCATTTCCTGATAAATAATTAATATTAATGTTGTATATTATTAGCAATTTATGCATTATATTATCTGTTTCTGTTAAAAACAACTATCACAAACTCTTGGATGAAGCAGTCAGACCTGTAGTCTCATCTCCTCCAGCAGCTCCTGAGCTCTCTGCATCCTCTGGGCAATGAGGCTCTGGAGCTGGCCAACTGGCTGCACTGAAGCTTCGCTCCCTGCCTCCTCTTCGGTTGGACAACGACGCAGAACAGAGCGTAATTCAGACCGAATTATTGCTGGTCTGAACAGGAGAAAGAGGAAGATTGTGAGAATTACAGGAGGAAAGAAAATAAAGAAAAACCCTTACATCCCAGATACTTTACCCTGATCATTTTCCAAATCATCCTCCAGTTTTTAGATTAAGTTTCAGTCTCTTTCTTAGAAAATCAACTACTGCTGCTCATATATAATCCATCTTACATTCACTCAAGACCAAGACCAAGAGATACCTGAACCTCTTCACAGGTGGACTGGTGGTGGAGTTATTAATCATTAGTCAGTAATACCAGCCTTCTACCAGACTGCGAGAATTCATCAGCCGATCCTCATTCTACCCTTTTTGGTAGTTATAAAAAAACACAAAAGAAATGAATTAACTTTGGGGCACAGCCTTAGAAACGGCAAATTAACCACTATTCAATCACATCACCAAGGCTAGTCCAGCTTGGACACCTGCCTGCAGGTTTTCCAAGAACTTCAAAATGTCAAACCCAGAAGAAACAGTGAGGGCTGAAGCAGGGAAATGGACAACTAGGCTGTCTTGCTTGACCAGAACGAGAATTTGAATAAAACATAGAAAATGGATGGATGGATGGATAATTATTTGTGACTTTATATTTTTGGGCCATCAAATGAATGCCTAAACACAGCAGTAGTGACAGTTTTCTCAACTATCAATATTTTTACAAGTATCACCTTGGGACAAATGATAAATGTAGGGATGGATTAGGTAAGTCACGATTTGCTCATGTGAACATGGGTTGTCAGAGGAGCTGAGTTATGATTTTTTTTATTTTACTATCAATTGTTGGTGTACCTGGAGGAGAGGACTTCATCCATGGAGGCACAGCGACTCCGGCCCTGCATGCTGAACCTCTTCCCCGGCTGAGGTGTCCATGACTGAGCCTGAAGTACCTGAAAGATAACACTTGCTTCAAGGCTGCTCCTTGTATCTCCAGGTCAGCGGTGGCTACCCTGGCCTAGACTGAGGAAGTGTTTGTATATTTACAACATTTACCAATGAACCTGTTTTTTGGGCTGGGTGACCGACAAAGGTTAGGCCTTAAGTGCCAACAAAAATCTTACAAGAGCACAAAATCTCTTTTGTCTCTGCATTGAAACAAAAATATAAAATGTGGGTCACTAAACCCCAAAATACTAGTTTTTGGATGGGTATGTTCACATGTAGGCCCAAGCTGGTTTTGGGAGCATTTTCATGACATGTTAATGAATACAGAGACAATAAAATACTGGACTTATTATCCCTGTAAAGCCCACAGAATTACAACATCATTTTTAACAATTCTAAATAAAGGCCGGCAAATGGTTTTTTTCCTCAATATCACATTTACATAGTTAATGAGTCCTATTGTTTGTCCTCACAATGCTATTGGATTGAAGAAGTGTTCATAGGTCCGGTCATCTGGCCATGAACTCACTCTACCTGCAAAATTCACTTTGCGCTCATCTCTTTTTTTTTGCATGACTGGGTTTGTCAAGATTCAAGTAAGTAAAATTTGTGTTCATTACACTGTCTGGAACACATAAATATTTAGTTATTTTGGAAAACATTAAGCAAATTTGATTTAGAGCTTGTTATGTCTATGTTGTAATTCTACAACGTTGGGCTAGAGTGAGATGATTAATTGTAACCAAGTTTTAAATGTACTTTTCTGTTAAATTTTAACTTAGTTTAGATTAGACCATAATTCAAAACAGGAATAAGTTGTATGTGGTATTTGAAACTGCATCATCTATAGCAGTATCTGAAACTCCCTGTATCTTAACTTCTAAATGATCCTCACCTTTTTTATGAGTGTTGCCCAAGTAGCAGTTTGTAGCATTAGGAGATAGAAAAACAGGATCTGAATGATTTTTTGGGGGGAAAGTCTGTTGCACCTGTAAGGGACAGGTGTGAATGGTCTCGAATGTGAACCTGTAGGTGCTCTGGAGGGATGCATGTGTTCCTTTTAGCATGATAAGTAGAGTCAGTCAGCCAGACAGTATTGTTTGAATGTAGTGGAATTTTGATTAGCATTTGCATTGAAATGATAATACTTTGATCTCTACCCTTGACATATGGTCTACCACCTAGTCTATTCTTTCTGTTTATCTACTACAATATAAGACCCATATGTATTATTCACATATTTTACTTTTCCATTTCAGAATTCCACCAGCGCAGAAAGGTCATCTATTCAGTGTGCAGGATGTGATTGCTGCAGTCCAAAATGGAGAGAACAATTTTGAAATGGACTCAGATGACACCGATGCAAGTGACTCAGAGAATGAAGACATAGGTGAAATGGACAAAGAAGAAAACTGCCCACCTAATGAAGCCCCAACCAAAAAATACACACCATGCCCCATGACAGGTTTCGCTGGCTGAAAAAGGAGTTCTGTGACTTTGATGTGTACCAAGGAATGTAGATGGAATACGACAAACCAAATCTGAAGTTGGACTGTCAGGTGATGTTGTGATGAAGCTTGCCTCCACACTTCCAGAGGGTCAAAACTACAAGATCTACGCAGACAATACTTCACCTGTGTCCCATTGGTAGTCAAGATCCTTGAGTGTGGAATCCATTAAGTAGGATACAATATTTTCCAATATTTTTATTAATAAATGCTTATTCATAAAACTATGAATGTTGTGTGATTATTACTCATGATGTATACTATTATGTGGCTAAGTAAGCAATCAGCTCTGCAAATGAATGCTTAAATGTTCTGTGTCTGTTCAGAAAACATTTCCCTATAAACTTACTAAAATTTAAAAAATTTGAAAAATCTTTAATTTCTACATCAGAGGCCTCCTAAAACAATATCTGAGATGTCAAAAATTATTTGCTAATTTTTACACCATATGATTCATCACCCTCCTCTACCCTCAGAAGATCTGATCACAGCCTGGTTCATCTCCTGCCTGTGTACAAACCCATTGCATACATGCAACCAGATGTCACCTGCACAGTGAAGAGGTGGCCTGAGGAGACTGAAGAGGATCTGAAAGACTGTTTCGACTCTTCTGTGTCAGAAGTACTGTGTGATCCTCATGGGGATGACACCGACAGTCTCATACATTTCATAATGGACTATCAACTTCTGTGTGGAAAACAGTACCCACCAGGACTGTGCAGTGCTTCTCCAAAATAGACCATGGATCACTTCTGACATAAAAATCCTACATAAAAAAGAGGGTCTTTAAGTCGAGGAACAGGGAGGAGCTGAAGGCTGTTCAGAGGGAGCTGAGGAGGATAATTAACTGACTCAATCAAGAAATTATTAGGTATTTTAACAACTATTTGTGTAATAGAAGCTATCATCTACACAGATCAGAATGTTAGAGTTAGAGTTTTCCAACCTGCACCTGCTGGGTCTTGTGGACCTTGGTGGCCTCCACCTGGGAGTGTTTGGCCCAGGACAGCTCACTCCCCCTGGGCAGACTGCTAGTCTTCACCTTGGGCTCCTTGGAGGAGACCCGCAGCTTTGATACGTCTGTGTCGGCTCGTTGACGAACTCCGACCCCCCGAGATTTGACAATTGCCACCTGACCACAGGAACCCCCCCTATGCAGGTCAACTTGGAGGTTCTCCCATGAATCCTGGGCGTCGCCATTGTAGTCTGGGGAGGAACTATCCTCCTCAGCAACCAGGTCAAGGGTCAACATGCCATGGGAAGAGGTAGACGCCTGAGGAAATGATTGATTGATTTTATTAAGGTTTTGATCAAGAAAATATAGACTGAACAAGTTGAAATGGGAGAAACACCAGAAGAGATGCCAGTACCACGGCCAGGAGGTGTCCTCTGGTTGGCAGCCGGCGGCCATGAGGGATCTTTGCCCGGTCTCTGGTGGGATGAACCAGTGCACTGTCCTCTTCGATGGTCACCTGAACAAACAGAAACTTTTGAAATGTCTTGGTTTCTATAACATATTTAACCTCCTTCCTCCTTTAAAAGGAATCCATCCAACAACGTGCTTCTGCCTCAAGGTGAAAAATAAACATCATGGAGCTAAGGAAAACTGGTCCATAAATATAACGTACATAGTCAGTAACTTAAAATTTATGAATGCTTTAGGAGGTAACCTTTTAATGAGGTCTATCACTCTTTATCAGTCTGATCAAGGTTTATCATAAATTAAAGTCAACCAATAGGCCCATACCTCATCTAAGATGCGGTTCTTGGCTTTGACGATTGCCACATTGAGAGCATTGACCCATGATTCCTTTTCCTCGGGACTCACCGCCAGAAACACGAGGTTAGGAACCTGCAAAAAGGCAAAAACTTTACTGTTACTGATATGTGATCTAGACACAGGGTGTTTCACCTGAACTGGAACACAGAGTATCAGTTGGACAGAAATTACAGTTTTAACCTGTTGAGTCTCACACAGAGTCAACTACAGTAATGATCTGAAAACTGACCCAGCATCAGAGGTTTCAGCAGTGTCCTCTTCAACACTATGGAGACAACCACTAAATGGATGTTTTAATGAGTCATTTATTCTTCATCTGCGGACAAAACGATTTCTGATGTTAATCATACATTTAACGTCTGAATTAAACTGTTTTTATGTAAAAGCTTTGCTACGGAAACTCAACACAGAAGCTGATTCCAGACCTCTGAGCATTAATGTACTTATACTGTCAATTACTTCACCCTGAGACAGATCAGTCTTACTGGGACAGAGGACAAGGACGTATTTCAGTCTCAGTTACAGATCAGTTGGCTTCATCTTTGGATTCTCTCCTTTGAGGCCTATGTGGCTGTAATAAACTGTAGCACAATGATATGTGAAAGTGTCTGGACTCTGAAGGGATTATTCTGCACTCACTCATCCTCTGACACACTAATGGGATTCTGTGGATTAAGCCTTTGGCTTGGCCAATCACTGCCGTCCAGGCTGGGTGAGTGAAACAAAACCTAATTCACCAATCCTGACACAGATGAAGTTGGAAATTGACCAATAACATGATAGTGTGAGGAAGGCGGGGCAGACTAATCACTGAGCACAGAGGACAGACACGAAAGAGGAGGGGGAAGATGATGAAAGACAGAAGCCCGGCAGAAACACAATATGAAGTAAAGATGTATTGAAGCACAAGTATTGTGAAGTGACCTAGAGGTTGGAGAAGCAGCTTGTGATTGGAGGGTCAGCAGTTCAATTCCCCCCTAGACTGGCAGGAAAAAACTTGGGTTGGATGGAGTGACTAATCAACATTCTCCCCCTCCATTAGCAACAGCTGTCATGCCCTTGAGCAAGGCACCTAAACCCCAAACTGTTCCCCTGGCATCTGACATGGCAGCCCACTGCTCCTGTGTGTTTCACTGCATGTTGCATGTATGTGTTCAATCAGTGATGGGTTAAATGCAGAGAAGAATTTCAGTGTATGTAAAAATATACTGACAAATAAAGTTTGAAGAAGAAGTGAAAATGAAAAAAAGTACATTTCAAGTACAGTTACATTTCGATACTGCTTACAAGCTAATTTCAGCATGCTAACATGTTAAACTAAGATGGTGAACATGGTAAATATTATAACTGCTAAACATTGACATGTTAACATTTTAATTCTAGTATTTAGCTCCATTGTGTGCATTTTAAAATTGCCCTAAGTCAGTTTTATCTTCTCGACTCTCTGTGTCTATTCGCTGTCGCTGCTCCACAAACTTCCCCACCATCTTCTCCAGGTATACTCCAGGTGAGGGTTAGTTTGTGCAGTCAGTTTATGTTCTTAAACGGGACTCACGTTGTTTCCTGGCTGCCGGCAGCGCAGCACAGTGAAGCGGCTGTGGTTTTTCTTGCTGCGACTCTTTGCTTTCCTCAGCTCCTCTGAACGCTCATAATCAGCCAGGTCGAACACTTCCTGTGCCTTCCGCTCGTCTTTCACCTGCAGACACACAACACATCCATTTACATCACAGTTCAGCATTCACATTCAAACACCTGAGGTTTCTGTCTGCTAACAGGCAGCCATTCCTCTCTGCTGTCTCCAGATGTTTGCTCATGGGGGGCCTGTTAACTCTCTGTGTTAGACTAGAGCTAGAGTTAAGAGTTACAGCTGACTTTGTCACTGCACCCTTCATGAACATTCTCGACGATCAGAGATGGATGAGAAGCAGATGCTCCCCTTCTCAGTTCATCACATTTAACACTAAAGATCAAATCTTCAAGCAAATCATGAGAATGACGCTATTGCTTCCTAACTTCAGCTGTCAAACTAAGCAGCTTGTTACTGAGCAGACAGAACAGGAAGACAGCGGTCGACTGCAGTACTTTCAGATATTTGTTAAGAGACAAAAACAGCAGTAAAACGAAGGAGATGGTGATTGACTTCTGGAGAAGGACATTACCACGTACACCAGTGAACATCTAGGGCTCGCACTTTGAGATGGTGGACAGTTTTAAGTATCTGGGTGTTCACCTCAACCATAAACTGGACTGGTCACATAACACCGATACCCTGTACAAGAAGGGCCAAAGTCGCTTCCACCTTCTGAGGAGACTGAGGTCCTTTGGATTGTGCAGGCCCCTCCTAAGGACTTTTTATGACTCTGTGGTGGCCTCTGCTATTCACTACGCTGTGGTCTATTGGGGACCGGGACAGGAAGAGACTGAACAAGCTGGTCAGGAGGGCCAGCTCTGTCCTGGGCTGCCCACTGGACTCTGTGGAGGAGGTGGGTGAGAGGAGGACGTTAGCCAAGCTGACATCCATCATGGACAACACCTCTCACCCTCTGCATCAGACAGTGGAGGCTCTGAGCAGCTCCTCATGTACAAACACACACACACACACACACAGATTTAAATCAAGTTTAGTTCTACTGAACAGCTGAGAAACCCATTGATCACCCTCTGTGTGTGTGAGTGTGTGTGAGTGGTCATGTGTAAAAGCTGGTGGCCTTGAACGTGTGTCACCATCATTCCCAATATGATCATTACATGGCCTGAGTGGACAGATAGCAGCTGTTAGCAGCTCCTGTGAGTTGCTCCTCTTTAAATATGATGAACCCTGACAAGCTGCAGACGAGCTCCTTAATGTCAGGTTCCGACGATTTGACATCACTCTGACATCACTGCGACCTGACAGTTTCTGATTGTATCTCAAGTAGTGAATCAACAGCTAATGTCTTGTCTGGCCTCATGAAGACAAGCAGGTCAAAATTGTTTTGTCTTGTCTCACTGTGTGTTGGTGACGTTGACCAATAGGAACTCAGATAGCTCTTCACCTGTAAACATGGTGGAGCGAGACAATGATGATAATGATGCTGAACTGAAAGTTAGCACAGTCACAATCAGACACAACGCCTCAGACACCATATTAGCTTATATTCTCGTTCCAGGAAGTCGGTCCTTCACTCCACCTTCCAGGTGTGAGTCTATAATCTGTAATGTTGCCCAGAGAGCAGCTAAACAAAGGTCCTGATCTCGGTTCAGATGATCTTATATGACATGAACAGATTTAAAGGTCACAGTGAAGCTTGATTCAGGCTGTGCAGAATAAACCAGCCCCTCCAGGAATTCACAATGTCGTCAACAATTAACACAAATTCAATCAATCCCCACGAATTATGAACAAGCTTGCAATTTTGTCCTTACAAAAGAACTTTTGTAATCCCAAGCCTGTTTGGCAAGGTTACTTGGAATAAAGCAGAATGCAGTTTTGTTCTCCCTGAAACAAATTTCCTTTGATCTTTTTGCAAATTTCACTGTTTCACGCAATTTAATCGCAACAAAAGCACTTAAAACATCGCAACATGTACTGCAATTTTTTTCAAATACTGCCGCGAAATCAGGCATTTAGGGCTGCAACAATCACAAAAAAAGCCTGCGAAATCCTGGAGGGACTGATAAACAAGATGAAGAATCAAATTACATCATCATTACAGGCAACACAAACACACACACATAGTCTTGTTAGCATGAGTCAGTCATAAATAAGAGAAGGAAAGAGCTGAAACTCACCAAAGTGAAAACAAACTGTTACAAATTAACTCTGACTAATAATCAACATTACTGTAAAAGAGCTCATATTCTCAGGGAAAATAAAAAATAGACAATTAAACTCAGAAAGTGAGCTAATTTGATGTGATTTATCTTTTTTCCCAATCACTCAGTCAACTACCCACTAATTTCAAACTGATTTACTGAATCAGGCTGAGCATTTAAAACTTCAAACTCGTGTCAACTGGCTCTGAAGACACTGATGCTGCTGCAGATTCACTCCCTCAGTGGGGAGACAGAAGGCAGGCAGGATGAATGAGGAGTTACAGGGAGGGAGAGACATGTTTAAAGAAGTCTGACTCAGATAAAGATAGCCGACATGTCTCCACGTCCTCCCACTGAAGCCAAACCATCCCTGATATGAGTGCTGCCATCTTGTTCTGGTGATATCATTTGGAGCCAGTGTGTGTGTGTGTGTGTGTGTAGCTTCAGGCTCAGCTGTGTGAGATGAATATCTTTAATTCAATGACACGTGTTGACTGTTCAGCCTGCAGCCTCCCAGTGTGTTCATCTAAGCGTGTGTGTTTATCTGTGTGTGTGTGTCTGAAACCACAAAACAGAATAAAATCCAATAAAAACTCTCTCTCCACTCATCTCTATTGGTCTTTAAAAAGCCTTTAGTTGTGTGACATCGTCCTGTGATCACTCAGTCTGACTCAGTGCTGTTCAGAAATGACTCAGCATGACCAGAGAAAGTAAAAATACATCGGGAGTGTTCAGGTCTTTTTCTGATCCAATAACACAACATGAACATCTCGTCAGCACGTCTGTCTTTGAGTTGATTTGCTGAATGTTCAGCCATTATGACCTGATTGATCATCAATCACGTGGAGTCTTGTTCGCCACCTGAGTAAATAAGTCAGCTGCTTAACGCTCAGGACGTTTGCGGAGATTTTATTCTGAAAATGAGGCCACAACAGGGCAAAGAAACAAGCTACCCACAATCCTCTCTGTCCTGTCCAATACATTGACACCATTGCAGACATGTGGGACTGGGACTAACAGACGTGTGGTGTGTCCTCACCTCCTTGTCAGAGATATAGAGCCGTTCTCCTCTCAGAACCATGTATCGGTTCCTCCACAGCTCTCTGAAGATCCCTCTGCCACAGAACTTCCTGATCCAGCCCACTTTCTCCAGCTGCTGTGCGGCCTGCTGACCCAAGTCCTGAACGCCCTGAAACACAGACAGAAACCAGAAGAATTCTGGTTTTCTGAGATGAATACTATCACAACCTGTGGGACCCTGAGATCCTGAAAACCTGAGACTATGTGATCTGTCTCCAGAAGGTGACAACCTTCAAACTGTCAAACTTCAGACATCCAACAAACAGGAGGAAGGGAGGAAGAGAGGAAAGGAGGAAGAGAGGAAGAAATGAAAGCTAAACTTGTTATGAACAGCCTGCTGCAAATGAAAAATGAGAGAGTGTGGAGAAGAAGTTCTTACAGAATAAAAACATGTTAAGAGGAAGGAGGAGGAGAGAAACATCGCCTAGATGAAGAGATGAAGATGTGGGAGGAAGAAGAGAGTAAACAGGTTCAGGTAGGAGGACTCAGTCCTTATGGGAGGAGGATGATAAAGACAGAGGAAGAGGAGGATGTTACAGAGAAGAAGAAGGGAGGACTGACCTACTTTGATTACATAACAGCAGGACGCTGACACATCACACCAATGAAGAAGAAAACACCTGGCAGCTTTCTAATATGGGATCAGTTCACAGAAAGTGAACTAAAGTGTACTTTGAATACATTTTTCTGATTATACTTCTACTGATGTAACATGTTCAATGACTATAACTTGCAAAAGAGTATTTGTACAGTGTGGTATTAGTATTTTTACTGCAGTAAAAGAATATGATTTCGAGCTTTACATTTCATTGTTCTCACTTTGAATCATTTGACCACATAAGTGATTAACATCTGCACTCAGCTGGTCTTCTGACGTGCAGCCTGCAGGAAGCTGAAATATCCCACAGCATGACGGACCTAAACGTGTCAGCTGCACAGACAGCACGAGGCAAATACTACAAGAATATTTCAGATAAATATAGCAGTACACTGACTTCATGTATTCATGATTTTGTCGTGCTGTTCCATCAGCCAGCCTCGGCTCACCGACAGACAGAGGATGAAGAAGAGGCTCCTACCCGCCTGCTCTGGTTGCTTTTCTTCATCCTCACACCGCAGTCACACCGACGGGGGTGAGCTTCGGCCCGGTCCGATCCGGCTCGGCAGGTCCTGGTATCGGTGAGTCCGTCCGCTTCCTCTTCAGCTACGGGTCTGTTGTCTGAACCGAAGCATCCTCCTCCTCCAGTGTGTGTGTGTGTGCAGGCAGATGCTCTCTGTCAACGCTCGTACACGCGCCCGGACGCGCGCACAGTAACCTACATACAAGCAGCCCGACACCACCACCTAGCGACACACACACACAACACAACACACACACACACACACACACACACACGCGCGCGCGCTCTTTAAACAAAGAGTCATTGATAGATCAGATCAGATGGGACTATCGATCACAGAACTGAACCTGAACTGGTGATGGAGCTCATTTCAAACATTCGACTAAAAAAAACATTTATGGTTTTTGTGATATTGTTCAGTATGGAATCCAATTCAGGCCAAGATTAGCAGACAGTTTGACAGTTTGAATTATAGTTAATAAAATGTTGATTACATGATGAAACAGTATTATCAGATTGATCATCAGACTTTTTCTGAACTTATATTGCAATTTGTTGCAATTTTGTTTTGATCATAGAATTCTGATCTGATAATAATTTTGACTCAACTTGCTTGAGCACTTTAGACACATGCTTAAACCAAAGTAACATAACTTGAAGTTGTTGTTGCAGTATCTTAAACAAAGTGTAACCAAACCTTAAACAAAAGCTCTGCTTTGCCCTTTAGTTGCAATTCTGTAACACACTTGCTCCTGCACACTACATACTATTTCAGACACAAAACACTTTGTTCAAGTATGATATCTCAGGGTACCATTGGGAAGACACATCTATTCAAAATACAAAACACACTGGGTAATTGAAAATACTTAGACACACACCTGAAAATACTTACTTACAAAACTGAACACCAATCAGCCTCAGTTAAGCCATTTTGAGGATTTGCAAGCCTGGAGAGATCGAGGCAGAGGTAGAAGAAGAGCAAGACAGAGAGAGAGAGAGAGAGAGAGAGAGACAGGAGGACGTTGTCCAAGAGGCCATGCAAGGACCATTATTTCGACATGGTCCTTGACATAAGAGCAACTTTGGTGGACCACGTCATAAACCACGGCCTGACTGTGAGGGAAGCTGGACAGAGTCCACCCTAATCTAACCCATTTCACAGTTTCATCCATATTTTTTTTTTTATTTACTTTATTAATCCAAAGCTTGGAAATTACTTCTCTGCATTTAACCCATCACTCACTGAAACACACACACATGCAACATGCAGTGAAACACACAGGAGCAGAGGGCAGAATCAAGCACTCGGGGAACATATTGGGGGTTGTGTGCCTTGCTCAAGGGCACATCAGCCGGCTAAGGAGGGTGGGGACATTATCACTCCACCACACTCAAATTTTTTCCTGCCCATCCGGTGGGGGAATCGAACCGGCGACATTTCGATCACAAGCCGTTTCTCCAAACTCCAGGCCACGGCTGCCCCTAAGAAGCACATTCCGACTGGAAAACAGGTGTGTTCAATTCTCTACTCTACTCAGACTGTATCTAGAGTATTTACAGTACTGTACCATATCACATTACCGTATCACAAGTACTGTATTGCAGGGAAACTAATGCTCCTTTTCGAATAAAAGTGGTAGTTTTGTGAAGCATACCGTGATAACATGTTGAGATGTTTCAGTACTGTGTATGGTATATACAGTTAAGTATAGCACATACAGTACTGTAAAAAATAACCAAACCAATAACAATTTTTGGTTGTATTTTCTACAGAATGGCTAGAAGACCAACTGGGGGTGGACGCCAACGCCTGTTCACCCAACAGCAGGAACTTGCCATAGTGAACCTAGTCAGAGCAAACAATGCAATCTGTCCCCACCAGCTACAGCAAAAAATACTTGCAGATAGGCAAGTATTCAGCAACATAAATCGAGTAAGCATTACTACTGTCAGACTCATCTTGATAAAGCACAACATGACCATGAAGCAATTGTACAGTGTCCCATTTGAGAGCAACAGTATAAGGGTCAAAGAACTTCGACATGAATACCATGAGTACCATTGGAACAGTACCACATAGATACATTTAGAAAGCTACACAGGTACTTGAGTGGTGGGGTGGGCGGTTCTGTATGTGTAGTACTGTAGTTGTGTGCTTTGAGTAAAGCCACCCACAATATGTATTTTTTGTTACAGAGAACTTTGGACATGGATGAGGCTGAACAGCCTCAGGAATTTATTTACATTTACGAGGCTGGATTCAACCTTAGCAAATGCTGGGAAATGTCACATTGTGCGCTGCCATAAGTCTTCTAGAGCTGCTGCACCATCATGCCCAACTGGGTCCCTATAATGCGCAACACATAATCACATTTCTAGATGCACTTCATGATGCAGTTGTACAGGACAGACCAGAGCAGCCCAGGTTTGTTGTTGTCTGTGATAATCTTAGTTTCCATTGGGCTGCTCTGGCCCAGAACTGGTTCACCAACCATAATAAGTTTGAAGTTGTGTACTTGCCCCTTTACTCACCATTTCTAAAGCCTACAGAGGATTTTTTTTCTGCTTGGAGATGCCGTGTATATGGCCGCCAACCACATGCCCACATGCCTCTTCTGCAGGCAATGGAACAGGCCTGTGAAGACACTGAGGTAAGGTTAATCCATGGATGGACTCAGCACACAAGGGGATATTTTCCCCGGTGCTTAGCAAGGGAAGACCCCAACAGACGGCAGGATCCATAAGCCCATTTACAAGCAGTTGTGTTTTCTGTGTTTACAATAGTGTACTGTTTGTTTTATTTTTATTTTACTTTAATTGTATTTACTGTCAATTTAACATATATGTGAATGATTTATTTCCCGGTGTTGTGTCTTATTTGCTTGTGTGTAGAGTTTTGACACAATGAGCAAAGTTTTGCAAAACTCATTCAAGCCACAGACAAAAACTGTAATACTACTGTTGCAGGCAGTACTAACTACTACTGCAGTACCCATATCTGTGTAACCTCCATGTAAAGTCTTTGATAGGAAACTTTCTGACACCTCAGAAGCTCGAAGGAATCAAATGTTCCTCTGAAACTTCAACAGAATTCAGTTGTTGTTACAGCACATTTTTCAGTTTAATCATCAATAAATTCTGTTTGTCAGGAAGCTGCGGGCAACAAAACAGGAAGCTCCACAGTGAGTCATTGTTTATTTACAGTGAAAACCAGCAGACCTCCAGCAGGTGGAGCTACAACAGTTTGTTCACTTCATAAACCGGTTAAACTGATTATAGTGACAATTACTGATGTTTCTAATTTCTTGATGTTAACTAAATGCTAACATCAGCATGCTAAGATGCTCACAGCAGCAACGCTAACATGCTAATTAGCAGGTGAAGTATTAGCGTCTTATTTTTAAGCATGCTAACATTAGCCTGCTAACATTAGCTGACTATCAGTAAACACAAAGTGCAGCTGAGACTGACGTGAGCGTCGTCAGCTCTGCAGGTCTTAAACTGAAGTGTTGGACACATCAGCATGCTGATGCTGATGGTGACGCTAGACGAAACGGGAGAGAATCTTCTTGAGGGGAACTTACGTCTATTTGAACTTTTAGTAGGTATGAAAAGAACAGGTTTTCTACACATACAAATACACAAAACAGTCATCATAAAAGAAGGAGTAATTAGACTTTTTTTCTCCTTTCAATTTTCTTTCCTTATGGGTAAGAAAAGATTAATTGTGCTTTGGCTGAACTGAGCCTTTAGTTTGGATGTCCCTTCATCCAGGATTATACATTTTGATTATATTATGGTGTTAATGTTGTAGTTGTCTTCATTTCTCTGAGAATAAGGTAAGAAAATGGAGAAAACGTCTGTTGCAGAAATCTCATGTCATGAAATGCATAAACAAATGCGAGTCATGTACTGGTGAGCTTCACCATACAGTCGATCTCCCAGTCTGACCAGCACTCCCAGTTCTGTTTGACTCAGTTTGTTTATTAGTCAGAGAAGACGTTTATTGTCTTTAATCTGATTTTCATCAGTGTACATCAGATTATTTTTGTTGATATTTCGTCTGACTCAGATTCAGCTTCATCCAAGTAGCAGCTGAAAACCAGCCTGTTCACCAACCCGATGGCACACAAAAATGTTTGTGATTTCTTATATTTCTATGATGACCGACATCATTCTTCATTTGTTCTTCTGGTTGAATTGTTGTGGTTAATGACTTTGAGGACAGCGTCTCACAGTCTTTAAACGCTGCGTCCCATTGGTCACCTGCTGTGACCTGCTGTGGTTGGTCCACCTCACCGTCTGGTCTGAACATCCCCAGATGTGTGGAAACAGGAAGAGCCCACAGATGAGATGTCATTTTGCTCCTCACTTCTTCTTCACTCTGTTAGTTCACATTTCATTTCCTGTTTCACTCACCGCATGCACACCAGTGGTGGAAAGTATTCAGTGCTGTGCTTCCTTTGTACTTCTACTGCACTAGTTTGTTTAACTGACAATTTCATTATTGATATATATATATAAAAAAAAAAAAAAAACAATAAAAAATGAGGCGTTATTAAAGTACCAGCAGCTCATAAAGTCCACCTTCAGTGTAATGTAATACACACTCAATGTACTCACAGTACAGCATCCTCTACTGTGTACTGCAATGCAGTACAACATCCCTACGTTATTACAGTAGCTACCACCATCGCCATCATAATCTGTTATTATTTCTGTCCCTCCTTCTCTTTTTGTCTTCTGAGGCTCCTGCTGTCATTTTGTTTTAAATAAAGTTATGTTTACTACTACAAATACACTCAGAAACATGAACAAGAGTCTGACTGTTTCACTACTACATGAGACACGACTTCACGATCTTAAAGTTCCATCACAACACGATCACTTTATTCAACATGAAAACTGAAGCCACAACATGAAACACACAGAAACAGAAGAGCAGACATGTACAGGACATCACTGAGGGAATGTTGGTGTCGTCTGACTAGATGTTTAGCGTCTGTTGCCATGGTGACCACTTCCCTGCGCTCTGTCGCTGCTGTGACCTGTTGCTGACATCACTTCCTCCAAGAAACTGAGAGACAAGAACACACCTGGACGTCACTCAGGTGAAGATCAGCTTCAGTGACTTCACACACAAACACACACAGCACAGCTTAAGCTGTCAGTCCATTAATCAATAACTTATCAGCTGTATTGATGATGTTTTCAGTGATTTCTCCTTTAAAAACGTGTGCTGGCTGCTCATCACATGTGAAGCTTTGCAGCTTTTCCTCTGAGTGGTTTGAATCCTCTGAATGTGTTTGTGATCATGTTGAGCTTTGGACTGTTGGTTGGACTGAACAAACTCTGTGAAGGATTCACTTTGGGTCCACATGTCTCACCATCTTCACCAGTTTGACAAAGCAAACAATCAGTGGATTCATGGAGAAAATAATCAGCAGAATCACCAGCTGCAGTCCATGTATAGACCATCAGCCAACACTCAAAGTTGAACCTCCACCTGAACGTGATGATGGAGAGAAGGATGGAGGAGCAAAAGGGGGGGGCAGTTTGATTGACATTTAAACTAAGGAGTGTAAGGGTTGTCAGGTTTCCAACCACATTTCACTCTGAATTATTTTGGAATTTCCAATAAGATGTTACTGAGAGTTTTTCTCAGTTTGTTAGCTGATGGAGACACACAGCAGGTGGAGATGGTGGAGGTGCAGCTTTTGCCCAGAGTTTCTGCTGCTGATTGCTGCAGGTCACGGAATTTAAAGATGCAGTCTTGTATCCCATTAATTATTGATAAGAACCATCAGAGCAGTCGGTTGATCAGTCGTGCTTAACAGAAGGGAGGTGGACCTCAGACCAGGTTTGACCTCAGCTTTTCACTGGAGTCTCTTTTGGCACCTCAAGCAGGAAACACCTGAATACATATCAGTGTGTGTGTGTGTGTTTGTCACCTCTTAGTGTTGTGGATGCTGCTTCCTCCCAGGACGATACGGACTCCAGGTGTGCTGCGGTTCAGGTTGTAAACAGTCAGAGCTTCTTCGTATGTGGCTCCACCAATCAGAAACACGATGATGTCCTGAGGCCTGACACACACACACACACACACACACACACACACACACACACACCAGGTTTTCCTCAGCAGAGTGACAAGGCTCAGAGTTTCTCCTCCGATGGCCACTGAAGGGCGAACAGAGCTGCTGAGAGCTGATTCATCCCTCAGTACAGGCTGACAGGAAGTCTGTTTCGACTTCAGTTTCAGTTTGCTACTCCAACAACAAGCCCTGGATCACCAGTGACCTGAAGGCACTTCTGAACAAGAAGAAGAAGGCTTTCAGGTCTGGAGACAGAGAGGAGGCTCTGTCTCAGGCTGGAGTCTTTTGAGACAGTGGTGGAGAGGAGGACGCTGAACAAACTGTTATCCATCATGGACAATGATCAGCAACCTCTCCACCGCACAGTAGACAGACAGAGGAGCACCTTCTCCCACAGGCTGCTACAGCTCCGCTGTCAAAGGGACCGATACAGGAAGTCTCTTCTGCCACATGCCATCACACTGTACAATAACAGCTAAAACTCTGGTCATAACTTTACAGTCTACTGGCACCTTACACTCTACCTCTACTTTATTTTGCACTATATTACACTGTTTACTGTTGTATATATACTTTTTATATATTGCCTTGTATATATATTTATATATGCCACTTTTTATTTTGCTATTTTTAACTTTTGTTTAGCTTGTTGTGTGTATTGCTGCTACTGCAATTTCCCAGCCTGGGATCAATAAAGTATATCTATCTAGCTATCTATCTAACTCTTCAGACTGACTCACAGGCTCCACCTGGTGGCAGAGGCTGTGTGTGTGTGTGTGTGTGTGTGTGTGTCTGCATGTGCGTGTGTTACCTGTCTCTGAGACTGCTGGCTCCCAGGTAAGGAAACTGACTGTCCTTCAGTCGACCTTTAATCAGCTGATCCAGAGTGTCATGAAGGAGAGGCTGATGCTGAGTGTACACATTCTCCACGCCCTGAAAACACACACACACACCTGCTGTAAGTCAGTGTCCAGCACTTCCTGAGCTACAGCTGTGATGTTGCTGATGTCAAAGCTGGCTACCAGCAGGTGAACCACGTGTGTGTGTCTGTGTGTGTGTGTGTACCGAGAGGCCTTTGAAGAACTGTTTGGTGATGGCGACAGCATCTGTCGGTGTGATGAGGTCACTTCCTCTGACTCTCTTCCCTCCGTAATCCACCACTGCCTTCACCATCTGACAGAGAGAGATATACGAAGATTTTACAGACCATGATGCAAGCTTTCACTGTCCAATCAGAGCTGAGTGTCTGTTATGACATCATTACCCTGCGGTGTCGCTCAGACACTCCTCTCCTGCTCAGCTCGTCCATCAGGGCGGGAAGGATGCTGCTGCTGTGGCGCTCGTATCTCAAAGCATACAGCATGACGAGACGGACGGCGTCCAGCTCGGTCACACGAGGATTCTGGAGCAGCCGGCGAACGTTCTAAGACAGGAAACATAGACAGCGAGACAAGATGTGAGACGTCAGTGCTGCCCCCCGCAGACAGAACAAGGGAACAATGTGTGAGCTCAGGTTTTAAACTGACTAACACAGCATCTGCACTGAGGTCAGGTGTGGCTTCATCCAGGCTGAGTAGTGCTGACAGCATCACATCTATATGTTCTACATCTGTGTTCACTACAGTCTGTCATCAGAGGGTCATCAGGTGAAAGCCAACACAGCCTGAGCTCATCCTAAAGCTAAGTTTAGTTAGTGAGTGTCTGCTCTCTGGTCTCTGTGAGTGAGAAAGATCCATTTCATATTTAATAAGGCAGAAAAACAGCGCAGCTTCAGCTCTCCGCCTGCAGGGGGCAGCACAGCAGGATGTTGTGGTCACCTGCTGAGCACTGGAGTGGTCGTTCTGACAGGCAAGCTCCTGCTCCACCTCTGACACCTCCATCAGCTGACGCTCCGACACCAAACGAGACAACTCGCCAACCACCGTCACATGTTTGGACACGGTGCCCGACATCTTCTTAAACTGAGGGTAGTTATCAACAAACGCCTGCAGACAGACAGATTGAAACAGATTGTGGACATACAAGAGGAAAAAGCCTGAAGATTTCAACCAGCAATCTCTATGAACAGCTGTCTGTCTGTCTGTCTGTACCTTCATATCAGAGATGGACTCCAGCTTCTGTTGTCCTTTCGGTCTTTTCTTCTGGAAATCTTCCATCAAGTTTTTAATGTTGGTGCCAATTTCCCCGAAGTTCAGGTACAAGTTCTAACACACACACACACACACACACACAGACACACACACACACACACACACAGAGTCTCATTAGTCAGATGTCACTCTGAATCTGAACTTGATCAGGCCTGAGTTGCAAAACGGAAACCAGGTCCAGATCCTGAACGGTGGCATCTGTCTGTCAGTGCTGATGTCAGTGGGCCTTTGGTGAGGACACACATGCGAAGGCTCTCTGGAGGAGGCGTGGAGGAGGCTTACGTTGGCGTAGAACTCGTCGTTCTCTGCAGACAGGACCACCTCCCTCAGGTCTTTGCTGATACCTGGCACCCTGGACAGGTCGATCCTGTTGTTGTTGAGACCCAGCAGCTCATGGACCATTGCCTGGTATGTCCACTGCACGCCAACACATACAGGAAACACATGTGAGTTCCGAAATCATGTCATGTTAAAACTTTACATGTCAATAAAATTTGTTGAAGGCACCTCGGGATGGTTTCATTTTCTGAGTGCAGCGCTGTGATTGGTCACCTGGTTGAGCAGAGGTGTGATGGCGTCATCGCTGCGGTCAAGGATCAGCAGCAGAGGAGGAACTTCAGTCTTCCTAAAGTCGAACAGCTCGTACTCCTTGGTGATGATTTGCTGGCAGAATGAAGTTAGCGTGTTAGACGTTAACGTTCATGCAGTTGCAGGTGACCTTATGTAGGATCAGAGTGTGTTGCCATGGAAACCTTGACGCTCTCAGCGAGGCGTTTGGACATGTCAGAGGACAGCTGGTAGCGGATCATTGGACATTTCTTCAGAGCGAGCAGGACGGAGGTCAGACCCTGAGTACACCGAGACAACATGGAGGACTCCCAGCTACGACCCTGGAATACACGCAATACTGTGTACAAATACACACCCCAACCCTACTTCCATGCACAAAATACTGTGTCTAAGTACAAAGAATATATACATATTTGATTTAATAATATTAGTATGCAGTATATAAACATACATGGACTCATTTTAATGAGGACACATCACATCATCTGTTTCACATCACATCTTTCAGACAGGGACTGAACTGCTGAGTCACTGTTCGTTCCTGAGTCGGAGGTCCTAACTGAGGAGATCTAACAAGATTCATAGCTCATTGAGGAGATCAGTGGGAAACTGGTTCTGTGTGATGATCAGGTTCTGATCCCAGAACAGTGCGTCTCTGTTCATGTGTTCTTACTCTGGACACCCCCTGCAGGTTGAGGGAGAACAGGTGAGGATTCACAGCGATGAAGTCTCCATAAAACTCCTGCACACGCAGAGAAGAAGAAAAGCTTCACGCTGACGTAACAGGATCAATTGTTAGTAATGATCAACTGATTTTGTGCTGACTGTGTTTCACATCAGTCACACCTGAGACTCACCTGGACTTCAGCCACCACTTCCTGCTCATCAGCCTCAGCCAGAGCTTTGATCTCACTCTTGCTGATCACATTGCTGAAGTCTGAGACACACAGACAGGCAGACAGACAGGCAGACAGACAGTCAGTCAGACAGAGAGACACAGACTGCGTCTGCAGAATCTCTGTGGAAGCTATAAAGCTTTGAGCTTTTCCAGAGTCCGTTTCAGTCCCAACAGAAAACTGTGTGTGTGTGTCTCACATCAGTACATCACATGATCATATGTACATCACATTCAGGTGTTCCCCTCCCTCCTGCTGTCAAAGTGTCTTACAGATGAAGTAGATGCTGTACTTTGGTCTCCTAAGCTCCTGGATCAGATGTTCCACGTTCTCCTGCAGAGAACAGACAGACGCTCCATGTTAGAACAGACAGTCAGTGGGTAGGTGTTTTGTGCAGGTGCTTTGTGCAGGTGCTGTACCTTGGTGGGTCTGAGGAAGCAGATGGCCTTCAGGTGTTTCATGTTGTCTCTGTTCTGAGAATCGATCCGCTCAAACAGGTAAACCTCCTTCTGCAGGATCTCTGACTGAGTGTACACCACACTGACTATACTGGTCTGAACACATACATATACAGACACACACACACACACACACACACACAGCTAGGTTGTCCCAGATGTCAAACCATGATGTCAAAGTTAGGGGCAGCCGTGGCCTAGAGGTTGGACGGGCAGGAAAAATTTGGGTGTGGTGGAGTGATTAATGCGATAAAATGCCCCCCCCCCCCCACCTCCATTAGCCAGCTGATGTGCCCTTGAGCAAGGCACTTAACCCCTCAATATGCTCCCCGGGCGCTTGATGCTGCCCACTGCTCCTGTGTGTGTTTCACTGCATGTAATTTGCCGGGTGTTGCATGTGTGTGTTCAGCTAAGGATGGGTCAAATGCAGAAGACCAATTCAGTGTGTGTGTGTAAAGATATATATACTGCTAATAAAGTTGATTCTATTGATTCTATTCTATTAAAGTAACTCAGCAGAGGTTACTGTTTTTACATTATGGCTGAGACCTGATCCACTTAATGGGATCGTCATCAGTCCCAGTACTGAGGTACAAGTGGCAGAGCTGGTCTGAACTGGACACCGAGTTTCCAGTTAGGCTTGTTATGATGGTGATGAAGAGCATGTGACCTGACCTGTCAAAACAGATCAAATGCTGAATGTGAACAACATCACTTGACTGACGTTTTCAGGCCAAAGGAGGATCAACATTGACTGAACTAATCACTCGACTCCCACGCCGTGGATCAGGACTGGGTCTGTGTGGACCAGTGTGTTACTGAGGGTCAGTTCAGAGAAACGACTCTGTGAGTGTAGTCAGCTTGTGGCAGCAGCAGAGGCAGGTGAGCTGCTGTTCAAGATGAAGGTTTCAGAGTGAATGTTGCTCAGTAACACGTTCAGTATGTTGTTATGCATTTATGTAAGGTAACTTCATCTTGAAAGCTATAGCAGAACATGCAAAACACCAGTTTAAATCACGGATACACGTCCAGCTTGTATTTATGAGTACTGAAGGAGAGAAACCCTGTGTGTTATGCGATAAAAATGTCGAACACACACGTTCAGACCGCAGCCTCCGACTCCCAGAGCTCAGCTACTGACAGACACTAACTCACTGACGGAAAGTGACAGTCACAGACGGGGACTGACAGACAGGCTAACCGTCGGCCTCTCACCGTCTCTCGGTCCATGAGCAGCACCTTCATGCCGGGCCCGCTGTTCTCGATCATCTTCGAGATGTACTGCTTCACTGCGAGCGTCACGTTCATGATGGCGACGCGGACAGGAAACAAAAACAACGACAAAACAACAGCAACTGTGGAAGGTCTGTTACGGTCTGTTTTGGGGGATTCTCTGTGGCTTTCGCAAATCTGCTGCGACAACACTGCTGCAAACTTCCTTCCGGGTTGGTGACATCATCAGTCGAAGGCACAGCGTTGCGTCATTGCGTAGCTAGCTTCTTTTGTTTATTTTGTGAAACAGGCATTATGATCAAAATAAAAACGTTACCGTTCCCTTTATGCAGTAGAATGGCTTATATTATTTACTTATGTTATTTTGATATTACTAATATTATTAAGGTTGATGCATTAACATCATAGGTTTAGTCAAAGTCAACTTTATTGTCAATCAAAAGTCAAAGTCAAAGTGTACTTTATTGTCAAAAATCTATGTAACAGGGGTTAGCACAAAAAATTGAAATTTCGTTTGACCAGTCTCCAATGTGCAGTTAAAAACTAAACATGTAGGTAAGACATGTCAATGTGCTGCCATATGTGCAGCAGATACAGAAGATTGACATTGCATGATAATATGATGATTGTACTTATTTAACTGAGGAGAACGATGCAGAGCACAGAGAATTGATCCAGGACTTTGTGGACTGGTGCCAGCGGAACCGCCTCCAGATGAACACAGGAAAACATAGGAGCTGGTGGTGGATTCCCACAGGCGTGGACACACACCCCAACATCATTGAACATCCAGGGAACGGACACTGAGGTAGTGGACAGACAACTCTACCGCACTGTACAGGAAGGGCCAGAGCAGATTGTACCTGCTGAGGAGACTCAGGTCCTCTTTCCACTCAGTCCTGGGCTGCTCCTTGGACTCAGTGGACGAGGTGGGTGACAGGAGGACGATAGCCAAGCTGTTGTCCATGCTGGAGAGCCCCTCCCACCCCATACAGGACACACAGGGCAGCTCCTTCAGTGAAAAGACTGCTACACCTGCTCTGTCTGGAGGAGGTACCGCTGCTCCTTCCTGCCCCCTGCTGTCAGACTCCACAACAAGGACAGCTGATAGACTGGACATTTAAGATGTTGAATGTGTTAACTGGACAATAATACATGTGCAATAATGGGACAAATGGTCACGCCAAGGGCGGCACGGTGGTGCAGTGGTTAGCACTGTCGCCTCATAGCAAGAGGGTTCCAGGTTCGAATCCCGGTCTGGGCCCTTCTATGTGGAGTTTGCATGTTCTCCCTGTGCCTGCGTGGGTTTTCTCCGGGTTCTCCGGCTTCCTCCCACAATACCAAAAACATGCACATTAGGTTAATTGGCTATTCTACATTGTCCCTAGGTGTGAGAGTGTGTGGTTGTTTGTCTTTGTATGTTGGCCCTGTGATTGACTGGCGACCAGTCCAGGATGAACCCCGCCTCTCGCCCGTAGTCAGCTGGGATAGGCTCCAGCTCCCCCGTGACTCTGATGGATAAGCGGTATAGAAAATGGATGGATGGTCACACCAGACCTGCAATAATACCTGTGTAGTAATAATTGTGCAATAATCCTTACTCATGTAACACTACTACAAGGATCAGTACCTACATACTTAGTCCCTGAAACAAATCGGTACAATAATCAATCCATCCATCCACTAATCATAACTGGGGGGACTCTAGTGTGAACAGTCTTTTTCTTTTCTGTACTGTGTACAGCTGCAGGTACTTGTTTCCTGTGTATTTATTCTTTCTGAATGCTCATCTTTCCCTTATCCCTGCATGCTTTGCACCCTCTATATCCTGTTTGCTGCTGTAACACTGTACTTTCCCAGTTATGGGACTAATAAAGGATTATCTTATCTTATCTTTGGAGTGCAGGGGACACTCCTCAGGACATATTTAGACTGTGTGGTAGGCCTTGTTCTATGGAGTAAGGGGCAGTAGCATCTCTCCTGCAGACAGGAGGAGGATGGACAAAATCATCAGAAAGGCCAGCTCGGTCCTCAGGATCCCCCTCGATCCAGTGCAGGTGGTGGGAGACAGAAGTCTGATAGCCAAGCTGCCCTCTCTGCTGGACAATCCCCTGCATGAGACTCCGACAGCACTGGGCAGCTCCTTCAGCGCCATGGTGCTGCACCCCAAGTGTGTGATGGAGGGTCACCGCAGGTCATTCCTCCCTGCTGCTGTGAGACCCCATGAGTCCACCACAAACTGAACTGAACTGAAGTCATGTGCAATAATCCCCAAGTGGAACACAGTGACTTTTTAGTGCTAATAATTTAAAAATTGTGAAATACCGTGAATATCGTGTGGATGTATTGTGTGTTTTGATAGTTTCTTTAAAAAATGGTGTGAATATCCTCGTATTTTTTTTACTTTATCCTTTTTACTCGACCCACCTGCACCTTCATTTTGCTATCCTTTTACTACTGTGGCAATGTGAATTTCCCCATTATGGGACTAATTTTATCTCTTAATAATATACAGTAAGTTAATACAGACATAGATTAATTGTGTGCACAGAAATACAAATACTACATGTAAATAAAGATTAAACTGTGGTATTGATAGTTATTATGGAAACACGCAATAAATTACTGAACTGAGACTTATTTTTTATGAGGTTTAGACGAGAGATGAATAAAAAACAAAACGTTAAACTGGAACACACACAGTTTAATATCCATGTTAGCAAGCATCTCAGTAGTTGACTTGGCAACAGCGTTGGATGCCCAGCTACATGTCCTTTTTCTTATGTTTTAGATCCAGTACAATAACACCATGAATTTATTGTGTTTAACTGCTGCAGTAATATTTCATATCACACATACACAAAAATTTAAAAATTCAGTTCTAGCTGTTATGTTGGCCAACTTTGGGACTTGGTAGATAAAGTTGACAAGAGTTGGGTGGAGCAACTCTCGACTGAGGTAGTGATGGATGTCTTTAGGACTACACAAATGTCTCCTGCTGAATGTTAATCTGTCTGTCCATGAATAATAAGAAATAATTCAAATTGATATATTGAGTAAATAGTTAGCATGACTGTAGCTGCTCACTGAAGTGAATGTATTTTCTAGAAATCTGTTAACAGCAACTTTCATGAGAAAAGTAGAGTTTTTGGGTTTCGAATTTGCTTACAGCCAGTAACATGATCAAGTCAGCTGCTTACAACAAAACTCACAGTTACTTCCTCTTTACCCGACGGGCCTCATATAAAACTTTTAATTACACATCGTCAAAATCTGTCGCACTTTACTTGGTGTACAAAGTTTATGAATACGATTTAACATAATGAAACGTTGTCATGCTAATCACTTAGCATGCAGAGGTTAGGTTAGGTTCACCATCAGCTGTACGCTACCAATTGTGTTTGAGTTAGAATGGAGTGGTATTGTTAGCGTCTTTCCCTCACAAGTTACCGTCGAACGGGGAGAGCGGTGAAGATTTGTTTAGGTACTTAAAGACATGTTAAAGACAATTGTCGCTGCGCTATGCCTCACGGCAGATATCACTCCGCCAACACTGTAACACTGCGGGAGGAGGGGAAGTGGCGGAGGAATATAACAGTGCCTTCCACACAAATCAGCCCCTACGGTGTGCAAATGCTAACGTTAGTCTGTGCATGGAGCTCACTTATTCAGTGTTCATTTTTAGGAAAGCACAGTTTGAAAGTGGAATTTTTACGGAATAAGTAATTATTTCACATATAGAAGGTCCGGAAAAGGTAAGCGAACGCCTGCTGCACTCTTTTAAACGGACATCGTGCAAAGTTAATGAAATATTTGAGTAGCTGCTAGGCTAGTTGTTAGCTTGTTAGCATTGGTAGCTTAATGTTAATGTTGGCTGAGCAGGGGGTGGGCTAGAGTGTGCAGCAGACAGCACAAATTAGTTTACTAAAATGCAATATTGTTATTGTTTTTAATATCTCAAGTTTACATAAGTAGACAGAAATTAAATGTAAACTCAGTTGTTACATATGCTGCAGCTACACTGTTGAGGTCAAGTGTTTTAATTGGCTCTGAGTGACATATTAGTTTGCTAGCTTAGCTTGCTAACTTAATTTGTTAAATCTATGTTGCTCCTTGACACGTTTTTAGGAAGTTGACAGTTTGATAACCCAATGAGGACAAGTTTATATTACATTATTTATTAACTGCTGGGGTATTTAAATCTTAGTTTGTAGAAGTGAAAATAGAAAGCTTACTGAACTCCTGTCACAGTTCAGATGACAGCCAAGTTTGAGCTGTTGGTCAACAGGTTGACAAATGTGAAATTGAAATTATGTTAAACATTTTTGGATATGTTTGTTAGGATTTGATTGGTTGGGTTTGGTTTCAAAGTTTATTGAACGTAGATAAAAACAAAAAAGAAAAGAGAGTAAAGAAAAAAATGAAACAACAAGATTTAACCCTTATTTATGTTGAAAAGGAGTGGAAAGAAGCCAAAACTGAGGTATAAGATAGCGATACACACACACACACACACACACACACACACACACACACACACATACATACATACATACATTTATTTAAGAAAATAAACTGATGTAATATAAGCATGTGTCTCCACAACTTCGATTTTCATTTTAAAGCCAAACATTCAAAGGTAGGGCTGGACGGTTGTTTTCTTCTGTCAAAAAAATAATTACTGAGACTTTTAGAAGTGACTTTATACTTTTTTGCCTCATATGTTTTCAGTTACAAGAGATTACAAGATTACAAGATAGGTTTATTCGTCACATACACAATCATACACGGTACAATGTACAGTGAAATTCGTTATGTCCCTGCTACCAAAAAATAGTTAAGTAAAATTTAAAGTTAAATTTAATTAATGAAAATAATCATTGCCAGTAATTGCACAGTTTGTAGCTTCTTCTGCCAGCTCAGCTCAGTGTAAACAAAACCAAGACATTTGCTGTGAGGGATCATGGGAGTTGTTGTCTTCATTGTTGCTAATGAAAATCTGTCAAACGTGACTCAGACAGAAATGTTCATGGACAAGGTGGTATTTTAAAGTTCTATTCATGTTTTGCTTAGTAACAACTTCTTTCCTCATAGTGAAAAGCACTGTTAGCTTGAACTATAGATTTCACTGGTTTAAACTTTGTTGGAAACATTTTGGATAATATAAGTACACCACTCAACAAAATATATAGATCTAAAGTTATTTTTAGACATTTTATTGTATGTTTAGCCACTTACGCTAACAGTCGTCTAGCTTTTACATATATCAGTACATGGACTTAAGAGCTGTAAGTACTGTGTATTTACAGCTCAGAGGTTCTTTTTCACTGACAGTAGTTAATAATGTCAAAATGTTGAGGTTCCTCGAGTTGTCAGCGTTTCATGAAGAACATCTCAACGGCTCTCCTCTGTTCCACTCTGTAGGTTTTCCGTACAGCAATACAGGGCCAGGTGACTAGGCTAGCCAGTTGGCTGAACACTTAGCTAGGCTAATGACTTGGAGTGACATCACATCCGCTAAAACCCAAGTTGGACGCATTCTGTTTGCCACAACATAAGACAGCTCGTTTGTAACATAGGCAGCAGTTAGACGATGTTCCATATACGGCTTACTAAACTGGATACAGGCAGCCATCTTGGTTTGTGAACTCGATGTCCTCTGAGGTCGACAGAGTTGACGAGTTGGAATTCCAACTTCGTGTAGCTTTTGATTTGTCACTTCTGGCTTCAGAAGTCGTTAAACAACTTACGAGTACTAATTGAATGCAGCAATACCAGTAATGTCAGCTGACATGTCTGTCTGACTTCTAAGATAAGATAAGGTTTTTCGTTTATGAGAAATTCACAATCATTCATAATCTATATGGTTGAACTTCTGTCTCCCCCTTCTGGCAGTCACAGGAATTAAACCATTACTGTTGATGTCACAGGCTCTTATTTGCTGTAGGTTGCTTTGTTGCTATAGTTACTCCCCCTTCAGTTCTGACAGAGCTGGTTCATTAACTAAAAGCGTTAACATCTGGTATGAACACCAACAGTGAGAACGTGCTGATATTTTCCCAAAGGTTTGTCTAACAGGTGTGTCCTTTCTGCAGGTGAAAAGCTGATGGAGGACATGATGATGAGGAGTACAGCATCTGTAGGAGCTGATCTGCTGATGGAGTGTGATGAAGAGGAGCAGGAGGTTTGGCCTCAGTCACCAGAGAGTCAAGAAAAACAGGAAGAGGAGGGACCTGATGAAGGTGAAGAGTTAAATATGCTGCATCAGCTGTTCTTAGATCAGTCACTGTCGTGTATCTTTTGTACCTCTTCCTGCTCCAGAAACATACAGCTGTGCAACATCTGATCAGAGATTAGATCAGAAGACTTCCTGCTTTGTGTCTCTGCAGCTGTCCTTCTGATGGAGGGGGAGGACATGGACCCACCAGTCAGGATCATCCCCATCCCAGTTCCTCCAGTCAGCAGCTGCATATCCCTCAAATACAACACACACGGCAACACAGTGAAGGTAACACGCATACACAAACATGCAGGATTTTTAGTGTGGCTGGAGAAAAGCAGCACCCTGTTTGATAAACTGGAACTGGAGAATTTTTGTCTGTTTGCCTGAATAGCTGAAACAACATGTACATTTAATGAGTTGTGTTTATCTGGCCTCTTATGTCATCTACACACTCCTCTACAACACACACAGCGACGCTGATGCAGCAGCCGGAGCCTTCAGTCACTATGTGTGTGTGTGTGTGTTTGTGTGTGTGTATATATTCAGTGTTCCAGGGCTCCTCTGTGCTTCAAGGTGAACGGTCTGCTCGTCCCCCTGCCGCCTGGAGGTCAGTTCAGTGTTTGTTCCTCGAGTCTGTCAGCCACATGTTTTCATCGGAGGGTTTCAGATGTCACATGTCTTTCATCTCAGCTTCTTCATCTTCGTGGCTGTGGAGATGAGCTGTTGGTTTGTCCTCGTCCTAACACTGTTCACACACAGCCACTCTGACTAACATATCAACACTCTGTCCTCTCACAGGACGCTACAAAACTTTTAATGTGCTTTTAATCTGCATAGAGACGCTGTGTCTCATGAAGCTGTTTGACCTCCTGCTCATGATGTTCGTCCTGCAGGTGCACAACTGAAGCTGCACACTCATCCCAGAGGTTCAGCCTGTGGATTCACCAATGTCCACTTACCTGTCACTCTGACCTTCCACAGTCCTACAGGGACTGCCTGCTCAACCACAGCTCCTTCTGTTGACTCCACCCCCATCATCACAGGTGAACAGTGCCACCTGTCAGATTAAGTTTCAAGAAGACATGACAGTTGGCTTACTTCTCTATGTCTGTGTTACAGGTGTGGTCTCAGGTGAAGCAGCTCAGAAGGTTTTGAGCAACCACAATGTGAACTTCAAATCCAGCCCCACTCTGACAGGGCTGAAGACCCCACCCTGTGCCCCCGTCCCACCCAGAGCCTCCCCCCTGACCCTCTCCTCACCACAGACCTCAGGCCTGGCACCACACAGCAGCAGGCCTCCTCCGGCAAGCAGCAACAGCAGCCCTGCAGCTCCTCTCCGGCTTCTGCAGAAAGGTTTGATTGATTTGACTGAATCTGTGCTTATGTTCCTGTTTGTCAGCTCAACCACATGTCTTCATCAGCTGTTCATTTGGACTTTACTTCAGGATTTGGACTCAGCTGAGAGAATCACTGAAACAGACTTTTTTGGCTACATGTTTTCATCAGATGGAAAGATCTGAGATGTGTCTGGACAAAGTATTGCTTTTGTTTAGAAACCTCTCAGCTTCTGAGACTGTGTCTGTCTGTCTGTCCTCAGGTCAGCTGGGACCTGTCTCTCCTCCTGACTGTCTTATCTGCAAGTCCAAGTACAAACTCATCATGGAGCTGCGAGGATTCGTGTGTGTAAGTCCTGTAGCAATGCCTCCTCAGACTGTGACATTACACCAGTCAGAATCCAATAACATGTGCCTCCTCCTCTTCTTGCTCCAGTTGTGCAGCCCTGCGATCACTCAGAGTCTGAAGAACCTGAAGAAGACCCTGCAAAGGAGGAGCAGAGACAGGAACAGGATGTCCAGTAAAGTGTCCAGGGCTCGACCAGGACTGTCTGCTGTGAGTTCAACTGATCACACTGGGTCACACAGAGGCTGCGACACATCAAAATTATTCATTAACTTTATTTTTGTACCTGAGAGGTGACTCTGGTAGGTTGCACCCTGGGTTCTGTCTACAGGATGTTTGTAGACAGAGTGCAACTACTGGAATCAAGTGAGATTTGTTTCCAGTAGTTGCACAAAGATTTGGCTGCTGCTTAGTGTTGTGCGACTTAGTAGGAGCAATTTGGTTATTGGCAAAGAGTCAATGATTATGGGAAATAATCATTAAAGTGAAATCAGTGTATGCTTAATACACATAAATATCGGGGCACCACCCTGTCACCAGGGACCAATAGCCAAATTAATTAATGGGAAAACAGTCTCTTAAAATTGTGAAGGATGATTCCGAGCACTGGCTGTCATGAATTCAGCTGTTATCACAAGTACATACACAATAACCACAGACAACGACAGGTTAAACTATAACAGGATTTATTAAACAGCAACAACCATCCATAGATAAGTATCACTTTGTAATAAACACTATTATAATCTAAGTTTTATCAACACACATTAACTATTAACTAAGATAACACAGGTGCAGCAACAAGAGTATATCTATACATAGGTGTGCATATATACAGGAGTGTGTGTGTGTGTGTGTGTGTATGGGTGTGTGTGAGAGAGAGAGATGACAACAAAAGTATGGAGGCTAACAAGCTAGCCAGGTAGCGGCTAACAAGCTAGTGGCTAAAAACAAACAAGATGGCGGTTAGCAAGCTAGCCAGAGGGTGGCTAACAAGCTACAGGCTAAAAACAAACAAAATGGCGGTTAGCAAGATAGCAGCTAACAACAAGCTAGTGGCTGACTACAATTAAGATGGCGGATGGCCACATGAGGGGAGGAGCTACAACCAGAATGGCGAGTGGGGAAACTACATCCAAAATGGTGGAGGACTACATGAGGAGGGGTCAGCACACCAGGATGAACAACCACATAAAGAATGACTCAGCAAACAAAACTAGTCACACGCATGTGATGACTCAGCAAAACCCAAAATGACTACGGAAGAATACGCCGGCCGTATTATTCAGAGCCAAGATGGTGATAACCAATGTGATGTTGCTTATGTGGTCACAGAAGAGAACGATGGGCGGAAGCCTTTGAGCGCCACGTACCCCTTGGTTACGGTTCGTGATCGCGTGCTCGGACTTTCGCCTCACCGTTCAGAAAGAAGAGTGTGAGGAAAGATAGAAATGAAAATACAAGAAAACACAACCCAATAAAATAATCCACTCTAATTCTTTAGAAACTCGCGTGTCACCACACAATAGCGGAGTCAGTAAACCGGAGCTTATCTGCTCAGCTATTGGCCCTTTAACTGGTGACGCGCGGTCTCGCTGAAACGGCGGAAATGACCGACCGGAAACTAAAATCAATGAATGCAGCACTTAAAAGTTACAGAAAGCATGTGTAAACAACCCTACGTTACACTATCTCTGCCCAGACATAAGCCTCTTACGTTGCGTTGCTCCGATCATTCGGAGTTTGAAAGAATGATCCGCTTAAACGTTCGCAGCGTCGTCCTCGGCGGGATGCTGGCGGTCCGTTATTCAGAAGATGCGGAGTGTTGATCTCTCGGCGGCAGCGGAGAAAATCACCGGTGAAAAAGTTAACAAACTTTGTTTCGTCCTTAACAAAGTCGGCGCGCGGCTCGTTAGCGTGCGATCAGCTGATTGCCCAGCGATCCACGTCGGTAAAAAGAAAAAGGAAAAGTTACAGAAAAAATACAGCAGTCTGTTTCTCGGCCTGCGAGTTGCAGAACTGTGACCCGGGATCTAAAATGATGTTAATCAAAACGTTTGATTGTTGCTCCCTTTTGGCGGTTTGGACATTTGGAGAGCCTGGAGAAGCTCTCACTGTCACAGCACGCACGGGGAAAAAGCGAAGGCTGATGGTCGCAGTGACCTTTTATTACCTGAGTGACGTCACCGTGGATTCCTTAGGGATGGCTGGCACACAGCCAATGTCTGTGCTCGTTCGGGGTTCGAACTCAGGAATTTATGACTAGGCGTACGCCATAAAATAGATTTCTAACGGTTAGTCACTCTAAGTCAGGCTTTATGAGTTACATGTAGGCCTCTCTATTGTTCTCCAGAGCGCATGGCCAGAGATCCCAACATCCCCCCTTTGGTCTGAAGAATGGGGTAGGGGCCACAGTCTTTAGAGCAACATTCTCTAAGGTCGAATGGTCCATGTGCGCTGAAGGTGGTCATCCTTCTGGCTTCCTTCCTGTTGGCTGATGAGCAGACACAGTGATCAACAGTTCAAAGTTCAGAGTTCATTGAGGCTTTAGCTCAGAGTTCATTGAGGCTTTAATTCAGAGTTCATTGAGGCTTTAATGTCTGGACAGAGTTGAGACACAGTCTGGGCAGGTATGAATAATGAGCTAACTAACTCCACTATGATTAATTAGCATTTCAACAACGCATTTAACACAATTTTAAAAGAGCATAGCTCAATGTAGGTACCCAAGGAAAGAAAGAGAGGAGAAAGAAGAGGAGGAGTATCAGTGAATTGGCTATGTATTCTAATGTAGCCAGCAGCTTAGTGGCTATATCATGCCGGTCGTAGGCTAATGGGGCTTTGTGGTGACTGTATTCACAAGCCATAGGTGGCCAATTCACTCTGCGAGGATCTCACTTTCCTCTGTTCTTGCAGACACGGTACCCTGGCATTTTTGCTAGGGTGAGTCAACTCTCAAACCACAGAGATCCTTCACATCTCTGACAAATGGCTGCTGGGGCAGACCCAGTGGATATTCCTGGTTCAGGTACATGTGTTTAAGGTTCAAAATACAATGAGGAGTCTCCCTCATGATACACCAATATAAATGACATACGTGTCGTGTCTTGCCAAAACCAACATTCAAAACAGACTTCAGTTGCTCATTCTGCCAGTCTATGATAGTTATGGTTACAACAGAGCCTAGCTCTAATTTCTAGAGGTCTATGATAATTATAAGGAGGGATTTATTACCTTCAGTAAATTTAGGGATTGGTTCAATCTAACTGACTTGAAGATTAGAATATAAAAGGTGACCCCCCTTTCCCTGAATTTGTGCTCGATTCAGAGGATGGTTAATTAAAAATGACAGCAGGTAAGGCATCCTTGAATTTAACCTCTGGTGTTGTTGTTCATGGATGTCCAATATGCAACCTGCTGAAGTGTCTGGAGAGTGGTTTTGTAACCATGGTGACCACCACAGGTGAGTCAGGGCGTGGGTGAGCATCAACCCCCCCCTCCCCGTGGCTGGTCGGGTTAATCTATCCTAAACAGCTGGTGATGCTATAAGAAAATCAAAAGGGGAAATATATATATATATAAGGAAAAACAAAAGCAGTTAAAGGAACAGGGTTTCTGGTGTTAGGAGTATGTTTGGGTGACTAGGCGGCCTGAGTGGTCGATCTGAACGTCTCAGCCACACACTTCCTTATAAGCTCTTTTAAACTTTCCTTTTGGAAATCTTCCCCTTTAAATGGAAGTGGGGCTTTGCCACCATATCTCCTACCCTGTTTGGAGTTGGATTTAAACCTGACCTTTCTGTCTGGCTGGCGAGTTTCTTTTGCCGGTGGGCTCAGGTTTTGTGACCAGTTAGGACTGTTGGTCCTCTGACTGGGGTGTCCACCCTGTGGGCGGAGTGATTGGTATGCCGGGGGACCTGGTCCCGTTTGCATCTGGGCACGAGGCATCTTGCTGCCTTCCAGTGCCACCTCTGCAGTGGCGGACGACTGGATCTTCAGTACCCTGGCACTGCTGTTAGCTGTCCTACTTGGGCGTACTCGTGTTTCCCATGCCAGCTGCGCGTACCGCCTCATCTCCTGCATGTTGAGGTTGTTAGTGCGGCAGTGCATGGTCACGTCGTAGCGTACGCTCTCGTGCAGGTTATGGAGGAACAGAGATTTGAATGCATGTTCTTCCTCTAATCCAGGCGCATTACGCCCTTGGAAATATGCTGCTCTGAGACGCCTGTAATACTCCCAGGGAGGCTCAAGTTTCTTCTGCGTGACAGCAAAAGCATCAAGAGTGGCGGAAGCATGGTCTGTATAGTGGGAGTATTCTTCCCGCAGGGCTTGGCAGAGCGCTGAGTAATGGTCTCTGGTTCTTGGTGGGAGAGTCTCCATGAAGACACGGACGCTCCTGGAGGTGGTTTTCCAGATCAAGCGAAGTTTCTCCCGGGCAGACGCATGGGGAAGATCAAGGAGACAGCGATCTACCTCCCTCAAGTAGTCATCGATAGATGACTCTTTGTTCCTGGGGTCAAAGCACTCTATGTCTCTTGCAAGAGATTCAAGCTGACGTATGCGCAGACCCTGTTGATAGTAGGTGCTGGCGTCGTCAGAGTCATCTGAGGATTCTGGATTCCTCAAGTCCTGGGGGGAAAGACCATGACTACTCCTTCGTTGCGGAGAAGGGGTTTGGTCAAAGTGAGGGCGTGAGCGGCGCCCTAGATATGGCATGTCGGCCGGTGTGGGGCCAAAGTCCCTGTCGTCTCTCAAGGAGTATGGCTGATGTCCACCTTTCTCCAGGGAGGTTCTTCCTTTGGCAAAGTCAGGTATGGAGCGCTGGAGAGCTGATGAAGTTGCACTTCTTGTGCCTGAGGCATTCCCATGCCTATGGTGGACCAGTGGAGGAGTGTACTGGTCAAGAATGATCATGTCGGGCATCTCAGTAGGGGCTGCTACCTCTCCACTAACTGTCCTCAGATCAGTGGGTGTGACTCGAACTGTCTGCCGAGCACCCTCAAGCTCCTGACATGTGGCGGCTATCCGTGCGCGGGATGCCTGTCGTTCAGCCCGCAGCTTGTCCTCCATGGTATCCGCCGTTCGCGTTTTCACCATCTCTTCTGGGACAGGGGCTGCATCTGGGTCAGAACCAATATCAGACGGATCAGGGATCAAGGCTGCTTTCACCTGATCCTCCGTCGTTTGGAGCTGCAAATTTAAATAAGGACAATCCTGCTGGATGGTCTCATTTTCCTCCTTAACTTCAATCAGCTGATCCCTAAGGTCCTTAACCCCTTGCTGTAGGATCAAGTTTTTGTGTTGCTCAGCATGATAGCTGGTCTGCAACACTGTAATCTGCTCCATATACTCTGCAGTTTGTAACTGGGCTTTACGGTGATAAAGCATTGTTACCTGACTGAGCATCTGAGAAATGAGGGACAAGTGACAAGTGACCACTTCCTGTATTTTCTTATCACAGGTGCTAGCGTTGTAGCTGTTCAGGTCACTCATGCCATTAACTGCCAATTTCACGAGGCCAGTGACTGTGGCCTGCATGTCCAGGTCATCTGCCTCTTGGGAGCCTCTAGCTCCTGGGGTGTGGGAATCCCTACTGCTCATTTTGTCTTTCCACTGAACAGACAAAACAAAAACCACAAAACTGCTACGCTGAGCAAGTTTAAGTTGCACAGGTGGGCTTCAACCTGTGGCTTACAAACCTACAAAAATCAACAATGTGCTGGGCTAACTATGGCTGCTAAGTAGTTGTAACTGAAGTTACACAGTAGCACTATACCTTATGCTAAAGGAGTTAGTGCACGTCAAAACAGGACTCACAGAACCAGGAAAGCAAGAGAACACGGCCTGTGTTCTGCCACTTAACCTAGGTAATCCACTATCCAATCTATGGCACCTCTTAGTGCAATCACAACACAACACGACCAATACTCTTAGTACCCGTAATTAATAGTTAACAATTAAAAATGCAGGGGACGGCTTCTTCACTCTAATTCTGAGAAAAGAGGAGAATAAGGAGAATAATAAACAACACAAAGAAAAGAAATTCTCTAAACCGTCAGCAGCAGGTTACTGTGGTGATACTGTAACACAGCTGGAATTAGACAAACTCACCTGGGACCCCAATTATGTTGGTGGACCCATGGAAAAGTTTGGTTTTGCCTTTTTTGTTATTGTGTTTATACTGTAACACAGCTAGAATAAGACAGCCTCACGCGGGGCACCAATGATGTTGTGCGACTTAGTAGGAGCAATTTGGTTATTGGCAAAGAGTCAATGATTATGGGAAATAATCATTAAAGTGAAATCAGTGTATGCTTAATACACATAAATATCGGGGCACCACCCTGTCACCAGGGACCAATAGCCAAATTAATTAATGGGAAAACAGTCTCTTAAAATTGTGAAGGATGATTCCGAGCACTGGCTGTCATGAATTCAGCTGTTATCACAAGTACATACACAATAACCACAGACAACGACAGGTTAAACTATAACAGGATTTATTAAACAGCAACAACCATCCATAGATAAGTATCACTTTGTAATAAACACTATTATAATCTAAGTTTTATCAACACACATTAACTATTAACTAAGATAACACAGGTGCAGCAACAAGAGTATATCTATACATAGGTGTGCATATATACAGGAGTGTGTGTGTGTGTGTGTGTGTATGGGTGTGTGTGAGAGAGAGAGATGACAACAAAAGTATGGAGGCTAACAAGCTAGCCAGGTAGCGGCTAACAAGCTAGTGGCTAAAAACAAACAAGATGGCGGTTAGCAAGCTAGCCAGAGGGTGGCTAACAAGCTACAGGCTAAAAACAAACAAAATGGCGGTTAGCAAGATAGCAGCTAACAACAAGCTAGTGGCTGACTACAATTAAGATGGCGGATGGCCACATGAGGGGAGGAGCTACAACCAGAATGGCGAGTGGGGAAACTACATCCAAAATGGTGGAGGACTACATGAGGAGGGGTCAGCACACCAGGATGAACAACCACATAAAGAATGACTCAGCAAACAAAACTAGTCACACGCATGTGATGACTCAGCAAAACCCAAAATGACTACGGAAGAATACGCCGGCCGTATTATTCAGAGCCAAGATGGTGATAACCAATGTGATGTTGCTTATGTGGTCACAGAAGAGAACGATGGGCGGAAGCCTTTGAGCGCCACGTACCCCTTGGTTACGGTTCGTGATCGCGTGCTCGGACTTTCGCCTCACCGTTCAGAAAGAAGAGTGTGAGGAAAGATAGAAATGAAAATACAAGAAAACACAACCCAATAAAATAATCCACTCTAATTCTTTAGAAACTCGCGTGTCACCACACAATAGCGGAGTCAGTAAACCGGAGCTTATCTGCTCAGCTATTGGCCCTTTAACTGGTGACGCGCGGTCTCGCTGAAACGGCGGAAATGACCGACCGGAAACTAAAATCAATGAATGCAGCACTTAAAAGTTACAGAAAGCATGTGTAAACAACCCTACGTTACACTATCTCTGCCCAGACATAAGCCTCTTACGTTGCGTTGCTCCGATCATTCGGAGTTTGAAAGAATGATCCGCTTAAACGTTCGCAGCGTCGTCCTCGGCGGGATGCTGGCGGTCCGTTATTCAGAAGATGCGGAGTGTTGATCTCTCGGCGGCAGCGGAGAAAATCACCGGTGAAAAAGTTAACAAACTTTGTTTCGTCCTTAACAAAGTCGGCGCGCGGCTCGTTAGCGTGCGATCAGCTGATTGCCCAGCGATCCACGTCGGTAAAAAGAAAAAGGAAAAGTTACAGAAAAAATACAGCAGTCTGTTTCTCGGCCTGCGAGTTGCAGAACTGTGACCCGGGATCTAAAATGATGTTAATCAAAACGTTTGATTGTTGCTCCCTTTTGGCGGTTTGGACATTTGGAGAGCCTGGAGAAGCTCTCACTGTCACAGCACGCACGGGGAAAAAGCGAAGGCTGATGGTCGCAGTGACCTTTTATTACCTGAGTGACGTCACCGTGGATTCCTTAGGGATGGCTGGCACACAGCCAATGTCTGTGCTCGTTCGGGGTTCGAACTCAGGAATTTATGACTAGGCGTACGCCATAAAATAGATTTCTAACGGTTAGTCACTCTAAGTCAGGCTTTATGAGTTACATGTAGGCCTCTCTATTGTTCTCCAGAGCGCATGGCCAGAGATCCCAACATTAGACTGAGAGCTGAAGCAAAATGCTAAATGATAAACTCAGAAAAGAAAAAGGAACAGATGAAATGATGGATATGATGAAAGGGAGACTTTGAGTACTTTGAACGAATCATCAGCTCGCTGAACTTCCTGCATGTCTCCTTCAGCCTCAAATCGTGTCTGCGATCCAGAGGACCCACAGACCATCTGATGACGTCCTATCAGACCAATTCTCCAGCCCCTCCCCCACTTCCACCACCTGCAGCCCCCAGCAGGTCCAGTCTGAGTCTCCCCCTGACCCACCTCATGGTAAACTGGTGATAATGGTGGAGGACTTTTACTATGGCTCCGCCCCTGGGCGAAGCTCTGTCAAAGCCAGTGCAGTGGAGAGAAAATTCAGTGGACCATACCGCTGCATCCACTGTCCAAAAATGCTCCGCAACAACATCAAGTGAGACACACACACACACACTTGCTCCACATGTTCCTGTTGTTCATGTACCTCATGTTGTTATAACTGCAGCTGATAAATTAATATTCAATCCAATAAGCTTCTTATCAGTCTGTCCTGAATCTGCTCAGACTGCCCAATTACAGCTCGCCGTATTTCGCTACATGTGTGATGTCATCAAGAATCAGGTGCTAGGGGCTGACTCCCTTCATGTCACCATGTTTACAGGTGAAGCGCTCCTATTGGTCAGTGTCACCAACACAAGCTAGTTCCTGCTGAGCTGAGTCATGTAGCCTGAACAAAAAGCATGACAGAGCAGGTCGAGGCCAAACTTTTTAATTAAATTGTAATACAGAGAACCTAACATTCCCCCTTGAGCAAGCACTTGGCGACAGTGGAGCAGACAAACTGCCTTTTAGAAGGCTGAAGCCTTAGAGCAGACCCCGGCTCAATGTGGACGGCGAGAGAGAGAGAGAGAGACACAGACACATGCTCAGTGCATCATGGGAGATTAGTCTAAGCCTATAGCACCAAAACTAAGGGCCAGTCTAGGCCAGACTTAACTATAAGCTTTATCAAAAAGCAAGGTTTTTAGTCTACTCTTAAATATGGAGAGGGTGTCCGCCTCCCGGACTGAAACCGGAAGATGGTTCCATAGTAGAGGAGCTTGAAGACTAAAGGTTCTGGTTCCTGATCTACTTTTGCTGACTCTAGGGACCACAAGTAACCCTGCATCCCGGGAGCATAGAGTTCTGGTTGGATAATAAGGTACTATAAGCTCTTTGAGATAAGATGGTGCCTGAGCATTTAGGGCTTTGTATGTGAGGAGGAGTATTTTAAAGTCTATTGTAAGGCAGCCAGTGCAGAGAAGCCAGTACAGGAAAAATGATCTCTAAAATGGGTTTTTGTCAGTACATGTGCTGTGGCATTCTGGATTAGTTGAGTCTTAGAGTCTTAGAGTCTTTAGGGACTTACTGGGACAACCTGATAACAGGGAGTTACAGTAATGCAGTCTGGAGGTAATGAATGCATGGACTAATTTTTCTGCATCTTTCTGACTCAGAATGTGTCTAATTTTTGGAATATTGCAGAGGTAGGGAGCGTATAAAGATGAATAGTATTGGCTCGAGCACAGAACCTTGGGGAACTCAATTAATAACTTTTATGAGTATGGACGTGACTTTTACCAATGCAGTCTCTGTGCTATGATGAGCTCTAAAGCCAGACTGGAAATCCTCAAATAAACTCTTACTATGTATAAAGTCATGTATCTGTTTGGCGACTGTTCTGCCTAGGATCTTGAAGAGAAATGAAAGGTTAGATATTGGTCTATAGTTGCTTAAAACCTCTGGGTCAGATGTGTTTTTTTTTAAGGAGAGGTTTACTACTACAGCTACTTTAAAGGACTGGGGTACATAGCCTGTTATTAGGGACAGATTGATCACATCTAATAGACAGGTGCCAAGTAAGGGTAAAGCTTCTTTGAGTAGCTTAGTAGGGATGGGAAAATATATGAAAATATATATATAGATATATAGATATCTATATATATATTTAAATGTATTTATGCTTTAGGTTTGCTCCGTTGACTGGTGAACAGTGAATGAACTCAAAGTGTTATTTACACTCTAACAAGCCGGTTTTATTGAAAAGTACATCTGACTTAAGTGACAAATCTGAGAAATCCCTCCAGTTTTGTGCATCAGCACTTCATTAAATGAAATGACTCATTAGTCCATCAGTTCTCCAATCTGCTCATCTCTCACTGCCTTCAGACCCATATCATACGTTTTTGGAATTGTACGTTTTGGAAAATCATTTCGTGATGGAATCTGGTATCTTTGGTCCAACTTGTTGAAGAAGTAGGAAGTAGGATTGTCCAGATTAACGCTCACTGTTGATCAGACGGATGGCCTGGAGGAAGAAGCTTCTCCTCATCCTCTCAATGTTGGTTCTCAGGCAGCAGAACCGACAGCCTGATGGCAACAGGGAGAAGAGTGAGTGTCCGGGGTGATGGGGCTGCCTGAGGATCTTCTCAGCTCTCGACCTGCATCGTTTGATGTAAATGTCCTGCAGGTCGGGTAGAGTTGTTCTGATCGTGCGCTCAGCTGAGCGAACTTCCCTCCTGAGGGCCGAGAGGTCCTGCTTTGTGCAGCTGCCCATCCATGTGGTGATGGTAATGGTAAAAATTCGATTCAAAAAACTTTATTAGTCCCCAGGGGGCAATTAAAGTCGATGCATTGAGCGTGAAATTATCGCAGTTCAGGGACTCTTTTGCAATATCATTATTGTACATGTTACTATCGCGATGAAGATCAATTTTTGATATATCATGCAGCCCGTCAGTGGTCAGTAGGTGTTGAATTTTGTCTCTAGTGTTAAAAAACTTGTCATTAAAAAAGGTGATAAAGTCATTCCTGCTGAGGGTTACAGGGATACAAGGCTCGATAGCACTATGACTCTCTGTCAGCCTGACTACTAAGACTAAAAAATTTATCCCGATAATTTACACACACCGGTAAAACATTCTAACGATAAAATTGACGATAAATAAACACCAATTCAGCTTAATCTTTTTCACTATAAACCTATCACCAAAATAATAATAAAGGCTGCTAAACTACATCAATTAAGTTGAGTAGTGGGGAAGGAAAAAAAAGGGAGGGGGGCACCCGTGGCCTAGAGGTTGGAGAAGCGGCTTGTGATCGGAGGGTCACCGGTTCAATTCCCCCCACTGGGCAGGAAAAATTTGGGTGTGGTGAATTGATTAATGCTCCCCGGGCGCTTGATGCTGCCCACTGATCCTGTGTGTGTTGCATGTGTACGTTCAACTAAGGATGGGATAAATGCAGAAGACGAATTCAGTGTGTGTATTTAAGAATATATATACTGTCAATAAAGCTGATAAAGCTGATTCTGTACTGCAAATACAGTGAGTGACACCAAACAAGTCTGAAATGTAAGAACAGAATCTATTATTTACTAAAAATGTATTAAACCTTTTTGGCACACGGGCAGTAAAAAAAACAGCTGGCAGTGTCGGTAAGTGTCGGCAAGCTTCGTCTGAGTTGTTGGTTTCTTTGGATGAAGTTGGCGCTCCTTCTGCATCCTTTGCGTGTTTCCTGGCTATCGTTGTATTCCGGTTTCTGCTTGTGTTTGAGGTGGTGGAACAAATTAGTCACGTTACTGTCCTTTGTATGCACTATTTGTTTGCAAACCTTGAACGTGGTAAATTGCTGCTCCGCGTCAGATTTTTTAAAATCAAACCAGTTCCAGATAACAGAGCTGGGGAACTGTTTAGGAACAAGCTCCTCGCTTCCTGGCGTATCTGCTCCGCCTTCCGCCATTGTTGTCAATATTCCACACGTGTTGGGCTGCGAGTGTGTCGCATACTTTCATATGTCATCAATGGGAATTTATCGTTTTTATCGTGGGATGACAGATTCTTATCGTGGGGAATGTTTTTGACGATATATCGTAAACAATAACATATCCCCCATCCCTACTGGCTACAGTGCTGAATAGAAACCTGGAGTTACACTTGTTATCCTCAATTAATTTTGAGTAACAGGCTGCTCTGGCAGTCTGTAGGGCCTTCCTATATAATCTAAGGCTGTCTTGCGAGATTGAGTGAGATTCTGTGAGTGTGGAGGACTTTCAAGTTTTTGTGCATTTTGCTTTAATTTGCAAACCTCAGTATTATACCAGGGTGCAAGTCTGTTTTGCTTGTGTTTTTTAGTGGGGCAATAGAGTTGATTGTTGTCCTTCATGAGCTTGCAGCACTGTCTGAAAAGGACTACAATTGGCATAAGACTTTTCCTTAGTGTTCTTCAGTATTGGGACATAATACTGAAGTAAATGACAGTAGAACTGCTTCTTTAAATTTAGCCACAGCACTATCAGACAGGTATCCAGTGTAGGAGTTTTTACTTGGTGGTATGAAGTCAAATAGTACAAACTCAAAAGTTATTAAACAATGATCGAATAAAAGAGGATTTTGTTCAAAGACTATTAAATGTTCTACTTCAATGCCACATGTCAGAACAAGGTCAAGAGTGTGACTGAAGCAGTGAGTGGGTTTATATGCACACTGACAGAAGCCGACTGAATCTAGTTAAGAGATAAATGCTGTACAAAGGCTATCATTACTGTCGTCCACGTGGATGTTGAAATCGCCCATAATAATTACTTTATTACTTTTAGGGACGAGACTCGATAGAAACTCTGAAAATTCCAGTAGAAATTCAGAGTATGGGCCAGGAGCGCGGTACACTGCGACAATAAAAATTTTCCAGGTTGGGTGTGAGAGACTAAGAATAATCAGATCTGAGCTTTACGTGTTACCGTTCAGGTACAGAACTGACATTGTGCAGTCCTGTGTGAGAACTTGACTTGTGTGTGTGTTTCAGGTTGATGAGTCACATGCAGCAACACGTGTCGACCATGTTTCAGCAGGACGGACGCCCGGACGCTCTGTCTTCATGTCCTCACTGTTTCCGTCGCTTCCTATCTCCCTTCAAACTCCAGTGCCACCTGGAGGCTGTTCACAGTCAGTACGAGTCCACAGGTGTGTAACACATACACACACTCTCCTGATGTTCGTTCCCCACACGTGTTGGAGAGCTTTTGTTATCTGAACTGTCGTCCAATCAGAACACCAGAAACCCCACGTCACTGACCAGCATTAGCATCAGGCTATGAATATGAACAGTTTCCTGTTCCTGGATTAACAAAGCTTTAACAGAGCTGTTCTTCACACGTCATGTCTCCTCTGTCATGTTTGTGGACTGGTCCACTGAATGGACATTTGAATCCGTTGAATCTGAGTCCGGTCTTATTCTGAGGACAAAAACTAAAAACTCTTTTAGTGTCTTCATAAAACTAGCTATAAAGAAGGCAAACTCAGTTAGCTCAGCTGATCACAGCCTGGAGGGCTTGTGATTATTGATGTTCTGCCAGGTGTGGAGTGATGTCACCTGTGATGTCACGTGTGATGTCGTGTTCCTCCAGCCAGGTGTAGGATCTGTGACCTGCAGTTTGGCAGTGAGCCGGACTTCCTCTGGCACATGAAGAGCACTCACAAACCAGGAGAGATGCCTTACGTCTGCCAGGTGACAGCTCCTCTTCCCTCATCTTCATCAGCACCACATGCTTATCATCATCATGTGTGGATATTTATCTTGTGTGTGTCGGGGGGGGGTTGCAGGTGTGTGATTTCAGGTCGTCCTTCTATTCAGACGTGTGGTCTCACTTCGAGGAGGTTCACGCTGACTCCAAACACCTGCTGTGTCAGTACTGCCTGAGAGTGCTGCACAGTAACACCTGCTACCAGCAGCACTTCGCCAGACACCAGGTTCACACACGCGCACACATTAATATTCTCTTTGTTCATCTATTGATTATTTGATTAATTAATTAATTGTCAAGGATGAGGTCTTCAGAAAGATCGTTTTGTGTCCTACAACTGAAGGTCTGTTTGGTGCCGTTGCTTGAAAAATGGAAAGCTTTTGATCAAACAGCTGTTGGTGAATTGTTTACTGGTAAGGTTAGGGTAGATGGTAGGGCAGCTGTAGATCAGAGACATGAGTTGAGACTCTCACATCTGACTTCCCCTGTGTGTGTGTGTGTGTGTGTGTGTGTGTAGAAGAAGCACGTGTTCAGCTGTGATAAGTGCCGTCTTCACTTCCTGTTTGTTAAAGAACGTGTTGAACACAAAATGCTGCACCACAGAACCTACATCACGCCTCCACAGCTGACCGGACTGAGACCGGGAACCAAGGTACACCTGAACATACCTGAATACACCTGAACAACACACCTGAGCACACCTGAACATCACTGTCTGTCTGTAGGTGACTGTGAGGACTTACTCTGTGGTGGGAGTATCACAGAATGAAGACAGTTTGAAGCAGATGGCTCCATGTAAGGTCAGTCTGTCTGTCTGTTGGACTGTTGGACTGTGATGTCATGTGGTTCAGATATGAACTGAATGCTGATCCGCTAACTTTTCATGTGGCACCACCATCAGGTGAACACATTAACTGACCTGATGATGTTGACTTGCTGAGCTAACATGGTGGACATGGAGGACATCAGCTGTCTGTAGTGAGGTCATCTGACACTTGCTGACCCACATTCACATTTCTTCTTCTGTGGTCAGGTGGTGGATGTTGAGCCACCCCCGCCCACACAGGAGGCTACCAGAAGAAAGGCAGTGGAGAGTCTGGGACCACTGCTGTCCAACCTGAGCCAGGACAGGTACTGTGAGACACCCCTGTGTGCAGAGGAGCTGCAACATGGTGCCGTGAGACAACGGCTAACTTCCTGTAGATTTTATATCACCTGTATGCACCTGTTCCCCTCACCTCACCCCGTTTCTATCTTTGTCTCTGTCTGTCAGCGAGGCTGCTGGGCGTCCCTCTCATTGCTGTGTGGAGTGTCTCTCTTCATTCAAGGACTTCACGTCTCACTTCCCTTCTGTGGTCCACTGTTCGCTGTGCAGGTTCATCACCTGCTGCTCCTTATCCTACGCCAATCACATGATCAAGTAGGTCCTTCTGTCTTCATGTCCCTCAGTCATTCAGTCTACGGAGCATCCGTCCGTCCACTGGTCAGACAGTGTGACTCAAATATACACTGTTTGAAGTGTGTAAGAGTGAAGGATTACCTGTGTGTGTGTGTTTGCAGTAACCATGCGGCCTGCAGGCAGAAGCCTCAGTACTACAGCATGTTCCAGTCAGAGCTCAGGTGAGGATTCAGATGCAGTAACTCACTTCATGTGTTAGTCATAACACACACACACTGAGTGCATGTGAGGGTGTATGAGTGTGTGTCAGAGGGTTAATGTTAATTTGTCATTTCAGGCTGTCACATGCGCTGAGGTGTGTGTCGTGTACATTTACCACATGCAAAGGAGATGTGATGGCCAACCACCTGACAGAGAGACCAGAACATCACTGCGTCATGTTGACACACACCGGTAAAACACACACACACTGTGGAGCATCCAGGTGAGACTGTGTCAGCTCAGGTGATTTTCTTTGTTGACCTTAATGTAAGTCCTGTCCTGTCCCCACAACAGGGGTAATTCAAGTTCACACACACACACAGGCCTGATATTTAAAGGGTCAGACGTGTTAATCAATAAATGCTCTGATAAACTGCTCTAACAACAGAACATGTGTGTATTAAATTGGTTGTAACGGATCAGCAGAAGAACACAGCAGAAACTAAAATAAATTAGTACTCTTCCTCCTCCTTCAGCTGAATCAGCTCTTTAAAAAGGTCAGGAACCTGTTTGGAGGTCCTGGTTCTCCCAGGACTCCAGACACATGAGGATCTGAGAATCTGAGCAGGAAGATAAACCCACTGACACAGCAGATACTGCAGGAACACACTTTACTGCAACATGAGTACATTAGTACTTCAGTTTTACTTATGTGTTGTATAGTATTTTCACAGTGTCTATTACTACTTTTACTGAGTATTTTTCTGTGACTAATGAAGTTTGCATTGTGTTTCAGAGCTGAGCGTTGAGACAACAAACACACAATCAGCACACAACTCATGCAGGTCAACAGATCAACCGGTATCAGATCCTTTCAGAAGAGAGCCTTCTAAGAGCCTTTCAGAATCAGTTCCCTCACAGTAAGAGCCTTTCAGAATCAGTTCCTTCACAGTAAGAGTGTTTCAGAATCAGTTCCTTCACAGTAAGAGACTTTCAGAATCAGTTCCTTCACAGTAAGAGACTTTCAGAATCAGTTCCTTCACAGTAAGAGCCTTTCAGAATCAGTTCCTTCATAGTAAGAGCCTTTCAGAATCACACCTTCACATGAGGGCATGATAGTGGGCTCTGAGGCAGAGTTTGAGAGCTTTTAGTGTGAAGGGACAGCAGATGATGAAGGTGTTAGCATTAGCTCCAAATGCTAACTAAACAACATATTTAACATTCATCTGATGAAACCTCTTCTTCTTCTTCCTCTCCCACCTCACTCCTTCTGGTCCTTAATTCTTGTCCAGCTTACATCACTTAAACAGAACCAGATCTGATCTGAGATCAGCTCTCAGTCATTATTGATCCTTCATTACTCCCTCCTCCCACAGTGCTGCCTCCTCTGTCTGTCGAGGGGGTGGAGCCTTCATCCCCATCCACCTCCTCCCCTCCTCTCAGACCTTCACCCAGCTGTCAGTCAAAGCCCTCACCTCCCCCTCCCCCCTCTCCTCTCCACCTGCCATGACCATCCGGTTCCTGGGACCCAACCCACAACCTGAGCAGGTGAGCAAAGGTTGTTTTAATTTTCTTGATGTGTTTATTGAGCTGACTGATTCCAATCGATACTCCATCCGTTTCTGATACTGATAATCCTCACAGAGTGCCGTTAGTCAGACTGGAGCTGGAACTAAACCTGGGTGTTTGTTTCCCATCATCACTAACTTCCCTCCTGACAGACCATGGAGATGTGAAGTAGATGATGGGACACGTGTCATGGCGGTGGAGACAGATAGATTTATTGATCCTGTATCAAATCATCAAATACTACAGAATATGGAAAGAATTGAAGACAGTACCAGAATAAAAGAATAAAACAGTACAATGGTGTGATTAAGTGATGATGTTTTTCTTCCTCCTCAGTGTTCTGTGTCTCCTCTGACAGCATCCCAGCTCTCTGTGGTCCTCTTCTCTCTGTGTCATGGCCTCCATCAGGCCTCCTGCCAATACCGGACGTCTCCTCAGACCATCCGCTCATGGACTAGTCAGCAGGAGCGCCATCTGTTGGACAGGAAGTGGTTCTGGAAGACAGAGAAGCTGGCAGAGTGGTTGTTGTGTCAGAGAGAGCAGCAGCTGAATGTGAGCGAAGATGTGCTGCTGCAGACGGCCAGGAGAGTTCTGGGAGAGGACAGTCAGCTGGTGGACTGTTACAGCTGGACTGTGGACTTCCTGTTGAGGCACGACCTCAGTGTGCAGCCCGTTGACAGCCAGCACTATCGAGGAAGACTGCCGAGGAACATCAGAGACAACAGCTGCAGCTTCATACACCTTCTGTCTGCAGAGGTATGTCAATGGGCAAGTGCTGCAGTACCAGCAACAAAACCGTTTATAACTCTGTGGTTCTCATGTGTTAATGTTCATCTGCAGCATAATTTTTAATAAACTGAAGATCAAAGTAACTAAAGTAAAGTATCAGGAATTGCATACATTTCAGTAAGGTACCTCATAATTGTACTGGGTGTATTCCCTGTCCTGACTTAGAAGTACATTTAGCTGTACATTTGTACTTTAGGAACACCAACGTCAATCACGCACACCCAGTCATGTCAGTGAGGGGAGCATGTTAGCATATTAACATGTCTGGACTAACAACACGGACGCCCTGTACAAAAAGGACCAGAGCACACTCCACCTGCTCAGGAGACTGAGGGCCTTTGGAATACAGGGTCCACTCCTCAGGAGTTTTTATGACTCTGTGGTGGCATCAGCCATCTTTTATGGTGTGGTCTGCTGGGCAGGCAGCATCTCTGCCCGGGACAAAAAGAGGCTGGACAGACCGGTGAGGAGGGCCGCCTCAGTCCTGGGCTGCCCCCTGGACTCAGTGGACGAGGTGGGTGACAGGAGGACGATAGCCAAGCTGTTGTCCATGCTGGAGACCCCCTGCCACCCCCTGTAGGACACTCTGACAGCACTGGGCAGCTCCTTCAGTGACAGACTGCTACACCCGCTCTGTGTGGAGGAGGTACCGCCGCTCCTTCCTGCCCCCTGCTGTCAGACTCCACAACAAGGACAGCTGATAGACTGGACATTTAAGATGTTGAATGTGTTAACTGGACAATAAATCATGTGCAATAATGGGACAAATGGTCACGCCAGACCTGCAATAATACATGTGTAGTAGTAATTGTGCAATAATCCTTACTCATGTAACACTACTACAAGGATCAGTACCTACATACTTAGTATTTTCCTGAAACAAATCAGTACAATAATCAATCCATCCACTAATCATAACTGGGGGGACTCTAGTGTGAACAGTCTTTTTCTTTTCTGTACTGTGTACAGCTGCAGGTACTTGTTTCCTGTGTATTTATTCTTTTTGAATGCTCATCCTTTCCTTATCCCTGCATGCTTTGCACCCTCTGTATCCTGTTTGCTGCTGTAACACTGTAATTTCCCAGTAATGGGACTAATAAAGGATTATCTTATCTTATCTGTCAGATCAATAATTAGTCTGGACTTTAATATGTCTACTCACTGGTTTTCTTTGAGATGCTCTGCCTGCAGTCTCCTGTCCTCATTTCAAACAGACTGTATGAGTTCATGTCTCCAGCAGGAGAAACTGACCAATCAGAGCGCTTGTGTCTCTGTGTTCAGATCCACAGTAAACCTCCTCATCTCGTGGCTTCCATGGACGAGTTGTCCATCTTTGTTGACTTGGACCAGTTCTCCCAGCAGAAGCCTTTGGCCCTGCGGCTGTTTGGCTCGTCTGAAGACAAAGCTATGTTTGACGTCGTCCTCTCTGCTCTGTCTGACGGAACCTTCCTCCCCCCCTTGCTGCTCTTCAGAGGAACCCCATCACACGTTCCTGAAGGGTTCCCAGAGAACGTTCTACTGGAGGCTCAACAGGAAGGATTCACAGACGAGGAACTTCTCCGCATCTGGATTGACAAGGTCTGTGAAAATCTGGGCTAAGACTGAACATATGACAGAGTTAGGATGACGAGTTGTCCCCTCAAGACAAACTGGTTAGTCCACAGCAGGGGTTTTACAGCTGAGAGGTTTGAATCTTCAGTTTGAGTCTTCTTCAGGATTTGTGTGAAAGTGTTGAAAAATTTGTTGTTCTGCTCCACTGTGTTTGTCTCAGATATAAAACACTCTCTTATTGTGAAATCCATCTTAGTTGACCGTTGCCATGTTGTGTCATGTTTACCTATGTGTAGGTGTGGCACCCGCGTGTGTCCTCTCAGCGGGAGTCTGTGTTGATAGTGGACGTCCATCGCAGTCACCTGGCAGGCGAGTTCAGAAGCAGTTTGACCTCCATGTCCACAAATGTCTTCTTCATCCCGTCAGGATGCAGCTGTCGTCTTCAGCCCCTGAACGTCTGCGTGACACCGGCGCTCAGAGACTTCCTGCAGGTACCTGTTGCACCTGTCATTACCTGTCTCGGTGGGTGTCGTTTGCTGATGGTGTCCTAACATGCTGATCCTGGTTGTCCCCCTCCAGACTCGGTGGAGTCAGCTGGTGTCTCAGGGGGGTCTGGACAGTCTGGGCCTGGATCAGCTGGCTCTGACTCTGGCCTGTTGGCTCAGTGAAGTGACCTCCATCCTGAACTCAGACACACACATCCTCAACAGGTCTGAACAGCACACACCCATCTTCATTCAGTGTGCAATGACTTCCTGTTGTGTTTCTTCTTCTGTGATTCAATATTAATATCAGGCTTCATTGCAGGTCGTTTGCCTCAGTGTGTAACCAACAGCAGGTGGAGGATCGAGGGGAGGCAGCGAAGATGATCCAGGTTTTGAGTGAGGCTCTGCTCCAACCTCCAGAGACCTCAGACCTTCCACCTGATTCTGAACCACAACTGGAGCTGTTACTGGTGATGGAAGACATGGGGAAAGCAGGGAGGGGAGACAAGAGGGAGGATGGAACAGGAGGAGGAGCAGCAGGAGGAGGTGGAGGAGGACAATGAGTTGTTGGTGAAAAGGCCATCGGCTCTACATCAGGTGTTTGATGCTGACAGCGATCAGGAATCATTTCATGGTTTCCACAACGACTGAACCACATAATGATTAAACTGAGCCAGGAAGTGATGTTAACAGGAAGTTACTGCTTCAAGTGCTGCTGTGATGGAGACTTCAAACATAGTGAAGGGAAAACACTTTTGATGCAGTCAGTTGAATTGAAGGAGTGAATGATTTCATTATGTGGAGAAAACAAAATCTGATTTCTGATCAGGACAAAGAAGAGCCCTCATTAGTGGTGATGGCACCAAAACAGTGAAGTTCCTGTGTCAAGGCCCACCTTTTTATCTTGAGGTAACAGTGTTAAAAAGTAGCTGCAAGCTACAAACCTTGACCTTGACTGAAACCTAGACTGACTGTCTTGTGACAGAACTACTGCTGTGTGTCATTTTTGTACTGGAACATTAATTATTGTTGTATTTTATTATAAAATAAAGAGATGTTCAGACTCAAGGTGAAATGTTTTAAAATCATCTTAGTTGCTGTTAACCATCAAGACTCACATGTGGTTTAATCAGACTAAAATAATCCTGTTTGTACCGGGCTTGTAGTATTCGAGTCCAGGACTCGGACTCAAGTCTGACTCGGGCCCTAATTTTATGGACTTGTGACTTGACTCAGACTTGAGCACTGTGGACTTGACTTGGACTCAGACATGTACATTAACTGCATTTGGACTTTTAAATCGACGAGTTCTTAGATTTTTATTTTATGTAATATACCATAGTAATTTGTTCAGTTCAAAGTTCAGTATTATATAATAATTATACAATACGTTATACATATATTTGGATTGGACTTGACTTGGACGGACTTGACTCGGATCAGTGATGGACTCAGATATTCTTTGATAACTTGAACTTGACTCGGATTCGAAGTTTGGTGACTCGACTACAACACTGGTTCATACTCATTGGACAGCAGGTCGAGTCCTCGTATTTTGAAATGAAAACAAAATGAGTAGAGAAACTGAACCTGAGGAGGCTCAAGGACTCCAGGGAAGAAGTTGGGTTAGTGATATGCATTAATGGGACATAAATGCGTTTAGAAGGAGAGTTAGAGGAGGAGAGAGAAGCTCAGTGCATCATGGGAGATCAGTCTAAGCCTATAGCAGCATAACTAGGGGTCGGCCTAGGCCAGTCCTAACTTTAAGCTTTATGAAAGAGTTTTAAGTCTACTCTTAAATGTAGAGAAGGTGTCCGCCTCCCGGAAGGCACTAAACACACACCATCCATCATCATCCATCGCGAGTCAGAGAAGCTGCACAAACTGAGAACACGCATCATGTGTTGTTTTTACATGTTGGTGTAAAGTACACAGAGTCTGTGCTGTCCTAACGTGTGATTTACATTTATTTGACCCTTCAGTCAGAATCAGCTGCATTCCTGTCCAAAGACAAGAACTATAAAATCATTAAACACGTCAGACGGTCTCAGCAACACACACCAGCCAACGTCCCAACAGCTGAAAACACTCAGTTTGGTCTCCCACAGTTTCAACAGTAAGCCCCCCCCCACCACACACACACACACACACACACACACACATCTCCAGGCTCAGGTCCAAACTGTGGCTTAGTCTGATTTATCGATCATTAGGATTATTTATTGCTGAGGGGAGTCGCTGTGCTGAGAATCAGGGAAAAACTTAAGAGAAACTTTGAATCAAGAGGCCTTCAATCAAATGTTATCAGTGTGAAGAGGCTGCTGTTTACACACCGAGGAGGACAGGAAGGAACTGAAAGAAAGGAAAGTGTTGAGATTTAATATGTTAATCATAAAACAAACAAAACATTTAATGAGCTTTTACAGCACAAAGTTCAGAATGAAGAGACCTCGAGAGTCTCAGGTGTGTTTAAGCAGGAATCTACAGGACCAACGACAGGACTAACCACAAGAGTTTTTGTGACTCATTAGATGAATGGACACCTGATCCTGCTGATGTGCCAGAGCCGCCCTGAGATTCAGCTGTCTGTATAAAATATATATGCTGTCAATAAAGCTGATTCTTCTTCTTCTTCTTTACAGTCTGATGAGACTTAACGTCTGTATATTCAGTCTCATGTGTTCCTGAGCTGCGTTGAGTAACATTAAACTCTGTTACAGTTAAATATAGAAACCATGAGAACACCATGACTTTCCCAGCGTGCCCTAGAGCAAGGCAGCGACCCCCGAGGACAGCCCTGATCAGCTGGGACATATATGATGGGAAGGACTTCAGGATGGTGTGACCTCCGCCGTGCTCGGTTTAAATTTAGTTTGAGATCAAACTGGACACATAGCTGCATCGCTAACGTCTTCTTCACGTCTGCTCAGTAAAAACCATGTTGGAAAGCACTGGATCCTCTCTCTGCTGTGTGAGCTGAGGACAGGAAACACTAACATGCCGTTGGTAAAGACACAAGCAGATATGACAGAATTTAAAATAGTGCAACTCTATGAAAAAGAAATTAACTTCATGGCGACATTCACAAAATGTTCTCACACAGTGTAAAGTAAAAAGAAAACTGAATAGAAACATGATATTTGTACCATTTCGAGTATTCTGTGCTTTTCAATAGAAGAAGAAGAAGAATCACTTTATTGACAGTATATATATTTTTACATACACACACTGAATTCGTCTTCTGCATTTGACCCATCCTTAGTTGAACACACACATGCAACACCCGGCAAATTACATGCAGTGAAACACACACAGGAGCAGTGGGCAGCATCAGGCGCCCGGGGAGCATATTGGAGGGTTAAGTGCCTTGCTCAAGGGCACATCAGCCGGCTAATGGAGGGGGGGCGCATTTTTCGCATTAATCACTCCACCACACCCAAATTTTTCCTGCCCGTCCGGTGGGAGAATCGAACTGGTGACCACAAACCACTTCTCCAGCCTCTAGGCCACGGCTGCCCCCATATAACTGAAGAAATCAGCAAAAATATAAATCCGTTCAAAAGTTTTTCAGAGGTACGAAGATGAGGAGAGACCAGTTTCTGTCTGGATGTTGATGATTTTATATGGATGAATATTGTAAATATGAAATTAATTATTAAGTTATATTTGATTAGCATCAAAGTAAACACTAAATTCAAGGGGCTTATGTGAGTAGATGTTAACATTAAGTTGGCCAAGAGAGGTAGGACTGTAGGGGTTTATACTAACTCTAATAATACTCCATCTCAAACATGTAATATAAATCAGTTTTGTTATTGAGAATATATTTATGTATTTTTTCTTCATTATACAGTTCAAAAAGACAGGGTGGGTTTTTTTGTGTCCTGATGGAACTATGCTACAGTTTGCGTTGAGATAAAGTCATGATTTGATTTAGCCTCTCGTTCCTGTTAGCTTCTACATCCAGTTACTTTAGATTTTGCCTCCTGTTCAGTTTGCTGACAATTAGCTTTTTGGTTTATTTAGCTTAGTGTTAGCTTGGAGTTTTTTCTGATTGTTGCATTAATAAACTTTACAATAATTATGATTACATCAATATCACATCCAGTTAGCTTAGCATTAGCTTCAGCACCAGTCAGTGTAAAGGTGCTAGTCATCAAATCCCTGCTAATGCTGCATTCAATTTGTATTTGTAAGTCATAACTCTGGACTCGGACTGACATTACATCCATTGAAAACCGAGTTGAATGTGTACTATTTGCCACAACACAAGACAGCTCATTTGTAACATTGTTGTTACCGGTTACAAGCAGCACCAGTTGATAAACGAGACATTACGCAGGTGTGAGCCTACAGGCAGCAGTGAGACAGTGTTGTGTATGCAGCTTACTAAACTGGACACAACAACTTTTTTTTACAGTTGACGCTCTGGGCAGCCATCTTGGTTTTCAGACTCGGTGTCCTCTGAGGTCGACTGAGTTGACGAGTTAGAATTCTGATCTGTGTGGCGTTCGATTTGTCACTTCTGGCTTTGAAAGTCAGAAAACTACTCGGAAAACGACTCATGAGTACGAATCGAAAGCAGGATAGCTACAGAACAGATTGGTGACTAACAAGCTAGTCACCAATCTGTTCAAGTTGTACAAGTCGGATGTAGAACCGATTGGTGACTAGCTTGTTAGCTAACTTGGAGGCTAACTGAGTACTAACATTTTTTTAATTGTAATCAAGTATGTGCTAATTACCAAAAGCTAATGTTGAGTGTGCAATTTCACCTAACAGTTAGGTGCTGTATGTTATATTTTATTTCCCTGTCATGAATATTTAATAAGCTAACAGCTGACAAAGACTGTCAGCTAGCAGTTTTCCACTGCTGCTAGTCTTTCAGAGCTTGTTGTTTTCAGCTACTATAACATGACATGGCAAACAGCTAGCAACATGTTGTTAGAATGATGAAGCTATGGAAAAATGGCATTGAATATATTAGCAAAGAAAAATATTAGCATGACAATACTATAAAGTTCACAAGTAGAAGTACTAAAAGTATGGGAAAATGGCTGATATACTACATCACATTAGTGAAGGTACCTCATTAATGCTGCTTGCTCTTTCTCTCTCTCAGTTTTCCCTCCTTCTTCTTGTGTTTTCTGTTTTCTGTCTGTTGTGTTGAGAGGACTAATTTTTTTCTTTACAGGACATTTACACACACACATAACATCGCATGTGTCTTCATGTCTGAGCATGAAGGATTTTAATCTGATGAACGTTATGTTTTCTGTTTCCCATAACGTACTTCATCAGATGCATTGTGGGACATTTAGTATCTTAATCCTCATTAGTCCTCCACTTCCTGTCCTCATATGAAGTTGTGTGCTGTCATATGTGGGTTGTGGGTGGGTTGTGTGGCTGTGGGTTTAACATGAGAACAGTCAAACTGTGATGTAGACCATAGAACTGATGGACATTGAACTACATCAGGAACTGTCCAGTTCAATAAGGTTTAATTCACTGAATCATTCCTAAACAATAGAATAAAACTTTATGAATCCTCTGGAGCAGTTACAAAGTCGGAGCAGGCTAAGAGTTTCACTCACTCTTTGTGCTAAATTAGGCTAATCATCCTGGACTCATCTGTGTGCTGGACACACGTGATGTTTGAATTCCCCTGTGTAGGACCAATAAAGTTTTATTTTAGTTGAACAACCACAAGACGTGAGGATGTGAGGACAGTAGCATCGCTCAGTTCAGGCTGTAATCTGATATCAGAGCTGAATTACACCAGATTAAAACCAAACCAACAGCCACTTACACTCAGGTCAGAGGGTTTATCTGATGTTTCTGAACATGGGGATTATAACAGATCACAGATCAGTTCTGAGGGAAACTGTGTGGGTGTTTTGGCTTCAGATCAGGAGGATTACACTGAACCAGGACTGTAATTATTGAGATTTGGAGGTTTTATTTCTCTGAGTCAGCAGTGATTTTCAGATTAAAGCTTTTAGTTTGTCACAGGAAGAAGCTGAGTTCAGTCTGACATCCAAAAACTCAAAAACTCGACTTTGCACATTTAATCCCCCAGCCGACAGAAAAGCTTTTTGTGTGGGACAAAAAAAGGACATGTGTCTGTCCACAGCAGACCGCATGCTGGGGCACTCGTCACAATGCTAATGGGTGCTAATAGTTGCTAATGATGCTCGTCCTCCAGCTGTGAGGAACTGGGAGAAACAGGAAGACAACATTTACAACAATAAAAGCAACACTTAACAATGGAAAAGTTCAGAAACCTGCCGCTCCTCCACAGTACAACACTGCAGTAACAGTACACAGTTTTAGCACTGAAATATTCTTTTGATGCTGCTGCACTGAACTCAACAGCAACAGTGAAGAAACTTCAATAATTCATATATCTGACAAGAGAAACACTTTTCTTACTGAACAAACTGAACACACACACACACACACACCCAGAGCTCCCAGTGAACCGGTCATGATGGTCTGGTTTTGTTTCCCACAGACTGACTGAAACATTTCCTGTCGCACTTCAACGTCCATATTTGGTTGCTGCTGACATCACTGATGAAATCACTACGAGGTGTGTTTCTCTGAAACAAAAAACAGAAAAGTCTATTGTTTTACATCTCCTTCAGCTACCGGTCTCAGCTCAGTCGAAGCTCAGCTGAAACAGGACCACACTAAGTGAAGGCTGAGGTCAGGACGGCGGTGCTTTCAAAGACTGTGCAGGAAGTTTCACGTCTCTGAGCTGATCTTGATAGAAATGAAGTGAAACCAGTGGCTGGAGGAAACTCATTATACGGCCACAGTGGGAACATGTGGTGGATCCTGTCGCTGGTGGGCTACCAACACAGTGAAGTGGGCCGCTGCTGCAGGACCAGTGAGGCTCCTCTGAGGTGCAGACTTGCTGTGTGTCCACAAGTTTAATTATGAATCAGCTGACGACACAAAGTGATCATATGACTCTGTTGATATCCAGTCTTAAGATGTTCAGAGCTTCTGCGTGGTGCGTTCAGAGGCTGTAGGGACATTGTGTTCTTATGATCAGAAACCTTTTCTGACTTCAGTCAGAGCTGATGACATTGCAGACATCTGACTGGCTGCCTGCTTAGCAGCAGCAGGAGTCGTTGTTCATCGTGTGCATTCACAAACTGAAGCTTAAAACTGTGGAACATAAGAATTTCTAAGTTGAAATGCTGCAGGGAGCCGCACGACACTCATGTTGCTGCTGTTTGTCATCAGGATCAGCAGAATGTTTCAGTAACTTTCTGTGAACGTCTGCCTGACTCTGAACACCTCTCTGTCTTTCTTGTTCTCCCTCTTTTTGCCTCTCTGCTCATGTTTGGCAATCTGGGAACAAACTTGGCAGGGAAACCAGAACCCCCTCTCTTCCCTCCTCCTCCTCTCCTCCCTCCCCTCCTCCCTCTCCTCCTCCTCTCCTCTCTGTCTGTTCATTCACAGCTCAGTCACTCAGTCCTTCTCCTCTCTGCTTGTCGTCTCTCATTCACTTGAGTCATGTTCAGTTTTCAGTGGGTTTTTGGAGCCTCGCTGGTCTTGCTGGCTTCTGGTGAGTCCTCACAGACTCCGAGTGTGTGTTTGACTTGTCATTCGTGTGATGTGTGTGTGTGATGCAGCTGTAAAATCTCCTGTACACTCTGTGTGTGTATGTATGTGTGATGGTGTTTTACTGTTGTTTCATGTTTAAAGGCTCAGTTCAACATGTTGACTGTCAGTCAGCTGCAGCCTGTTAGCTTAGCTTGGCATAAAGACTGGGAGCAGGAGGAAACTGTTAGCCTGGCAGCACACAGTGTGGGGTCAACACTTCACTTTTGGAAACAAACCAGATGTGGTTTCTGGAGGAGCTGGTGGGTGGATTTTGTGTTTCTCAGAAGATAATGATGAATATATTAATCACTAATCAATTCACTGATCAAGACAAAAGAAAGTGACAGCAGGAGAAGATAAAATCAGAGCATTAGTTGGTTGGGACAGAAGGATCTGAGATAAAGAAGCAGCAGCAGGTCAGTGTTGGCTGAACAGCTGTTTTTTGTAAAGTTTATCATGTGGCCGAGCCAACAAACCCCCCACGCTTTTATTTTCTTAATTCTCCTCATCCTCCTTGTTTCTTTCCTTCTCTCTCATTTCCTGTTCTCCTTCCTTTTGTTTCTTTTCCTCCCCTCTTCTTCATCTCAATCTTTATGTTCCTTCTTCATCACTTTGCTTCTTTTTCTTTTCTACCTTTAGGATCATGTGTTTGTGCATGTGTGTGTATGTGTGTGTGTGCTTGTGTTTGGGTGTTTGTGTGTGTGTGCGTGCGTGTGCTTTTGTGTGTATGTGTGTGTATGTTTGCGTGTGTTTGTGCGTGTTTTTGTGTATGAGTGTTTTTTTGTGTGTGTGCGTGTTTTTGTGTGTATGTGTGTGTTTGTGCGTGTGGGTGTTTGTGTGTGTGTGTGTGTATTTGTGTATGGGTGTTTTTTGTGTTTGCATGCTTGTGTGTGTACGTGTGTTTTTGTGTTTGTGTGTGTTTTGTGTGTGTGTGTGTGTCACCTGGATATGATTTCCTCCTCTCTGCAGTGTTGGGATGAAGCTGTGACTGACAGGCTGTTAGTGATGACACACTTCCTGTTTGGGAACAATTATCAGCCCGCCCCCTCAGTTCCCACCACCCTGCTGTGTTTTAGTTGGAGGAAACAGGAAATAGAGAAGAAGAAGCAGCAGGAAGCTAACCCTAACCTACAGCAGCCGTGTGACGATGAAGCACACACACTCTGTGTGTAACTGAGTACAGTTACTCTGGTGCAGTACTGAAGTACACATTAGACATACATCAGAGGGTCATGTTGTACTTTTACTTCACTACTTTCATCTGACAGCTTCAGTGACTTCACACACAAACACACACAGCACAGTTTAAGCCATCAGTCCATTAATCAATAACTGATCAGCTGTATTGATAATGTGTTCAGTGTTTCCTCCAGTGAAAACGTGTGCTGGATGTGAAGCTTTGCTGCGTTTCCTCTGAGTGGTTTGAATCCTCTGAATGTGTTTGTGATCATGTTGAGCTTTGGACTGTTGGTTGGACTGAACAAACTCTGTGAAGGATTCACTTTGGGTCCACATGTCTCACCATCTTCACCAGTTTGACAAAGCAAACAATCAGTGGATTCATGGAGAAAATAATCAGCAGATGAAACATCAGCTGCAGGGCCACTCAGTTTCTGTTTCCAGTCGTGTTGTGGATTAGAGTTTATGACCGATTCCACTTGGACCAGTTCCCCACTGGGAGCTGACCAGTCTGGGTTGAACTGCTCAGCAGCTCCTGGAGGGAGTAAATTTATGTCTGACCTCCAAACTTGCTGCTTCACTTCTTCTTCTTCTTCTTCTTGTGATTCCCCTGCTGCAACATAAATCCACTTTCTGCATTCTTTCACATTCTTTTTCCTTGTAAATTCACCACAAATCAGCATGTTTGTCTCTAAATTCTCTCCAGAAGATGTCCTCGGACATAAAGTTACTGCTTCCTGTTAGACTCAGTCTGAACTCGAGCAACAGATTTGTAGTTTGAGTTGGAGCTGAAGAGCAGCACACAGCAGTGAACCGGTGGACAACCTGCTCCTGACTGGGAGGACTGGTTTCCACTGAGGCCTGCACTGGACTCCCACACTGAGGGACTCTGATGTCTTCCTTACTGTCGTGATTTACTGGCAGACATTTGTGTGTGTGTGTGTGTGTGTGTATAAACTGGTTCTGAACTGGTTTGGTGGCCTCAGATGTTCGTACCCACCTGATGTCACCTGAGGGTGACTGAGGTCACATGTGAGTCCTCAGATCACCTGACATTTGGTCAGCTGACTGAAGGTGATTAATGAGGTGGCGAGATGTGGAGTTCATCAGTGCAAACACACAGCAAACTAATTATCACAGCAGCTATCAATCAATCAGTTGATTGATTAGTCCATACAACGTCAGAAAACACCAAAAGGGATGAAGTGCAAAAGAAGAAGAATGAAAGGAGAGAATATCACCACAGTTTCTCATCATGTGAAAACATGCTGAGATTGTGCTGCGACCACACCCACCGCCCAGCAGCACACACGGAGGACACTCCACCACATGAGACACACCTTAAAAGGAAGATCTGAATAAATCCTGCTGCTCTCACATGTTTCCTCTCTGTGTGTTTGCATTAGGGTTAGCTTAGCTTAGCACAAAGACTTAAGGCAGGGGGAAATTGCTAGCCTCAACTTTGAGTGATGCAGACTGTGTTCATGTTTTTAGTGGCTGTGGCTCAGTACGATGACTTCACCCCAACTCCAGACTATGACTCCGACTACAACGCCACCTTCGAGTACAGCTTCTACAGTGAGTCCGCCCCCGACACTCTGCCACCCCTCTTAACACAAAGACAACACACAGCGTGAATTCAGCTTTCCAGTAGGTCACAAGGAGAGAAACTTTAGAGCGATAATAATCTGGTAGCAAACAAATTAGTTTTGGAAGCAGTGAAAAACACAACTTAGTTTAATAAAGCTGTAACATCTGCTGGGACTGAACGTAAATTCATAAATGAAGGCGAAACCACCTCTCACAGTACACAGCAGAGATGAAGCAGATGACAGGAAGACAGCTGATTCAGGGCCAAGTTCAAATCTTTTCAGTGACCAACCGGGCTTGATTTGTTCTCTCATTGCTGAACCTGGTCCAGCATCAACCGTAACCACAAAATATAACATCAAGAATAAAACTCTGGAGAGAAATCTGCTTCCTGTCGAAGCAGCTAACCTTCAACTTTACCTGCGAAATCACAGTCACAGAGAGGCGTCAGCGATCAGACTGTTTGATATCCAATCAGAACCCACATTAAAGGCTGCTCTGGTGTTTTCAGGTAACGCCAGCAGCGAGGACCTGGACAGGTTCAGCGAACGATTCGTCGACCAGGACGAGGAGGAAGAGGAGGACATGGGAGGATGGCACGAGAAAGAGGAAGCGACTGTCACCATGGCAACTACCAGAAGCACCACAGAGCAAGGCAGAGTGAATGTTCATAACGTCGCATCACTTCCTGTTTCTCTGGTAAGAATGACATTCTGAGCTGCAGAAAATCTGCCACTTTACTGAACCACGTTAAACCAGACTTGAACCAGGTTTAAAGTTAAGCTTATAGAAAAGTAGGTAAACCTCAGCAAAGCCAAGTCTAATTTAAGTCTCCACAAACACAAACTTGAATCTTAGTTAAATTCTTGTTAAATCTGATTCAGTTAAACCCAAGTTTACCACAATTAAACTAAAGTTAAATCAGACAACAAAACTGCTGATTCAACACATTGCTGGCTTCTGTTAACACAGTGTGTGTGTGTGTGTGTGTGTGTGTGTGTGTGTGTGTGTGCAGATATAAAGTCAGTCAGTTCACAGGATAACAGTGAGTCTAACAGAAGATGAGCGGCTGAAAGCTGGTCTGTGGTCAAGGAAAATAAATCAAACAATCAATTTTTTTTCTCTAAATGTCAGACACAAGTTCATGAAGGTCAATCTAAAAGCTTCTTCCTGTGGTCTTTTCTATACCTCGATCACAGAGAACACTGACCCTGATTGGCCCTACCTGCAGACATGCTAACACTGTGTGTCCATGTGTCAATATCCAAATGCACAGATGGAAGGACAGAAAGCAAAGTAAATTAAGTTGTGGTGAAGGTGAACTTCAAATTGCTGCAGTCACTCAGCTGACTTCTTGTAAAGACAAGACAACTTTATTTGTACAGCCCATTTTTACAAGCAGTTTGTCTCAAAGGGCTTTACATAACATCATAGCAACATCCTCTGCCCTTCGACCAACTTGTTGTTCAGCTAAAGCAGCTGAATCAGCAGCTACATCAGCAAACTTCCTCCACCTTCATATTAGTCCTTATATTGTGGTCTGAACAGGGTTTAACAGGACTGTTAGCATGTAGTCTGGAATGCTAACATGCAACAGATACATTATGAATTCTAGCACATTAATATCAATAACTTGTAAATAGGTCTGTTAATGTGCTAACCAGCTAACTGTAGAAAATTAGCATATTTTATACTAACATGCTAAGAGCATGCTCTTAACTAAGAGTTAAGAGAAGTAAATGTTAAATCCTGAATGAGGCTTTTAACATGCTCTGCTATGCTAATGGTGCCGTGTACAACACTTGAATTTAAAAGAGCTTAAACTGTACAACACTCAGTTTAAGCTCAGTTTAACACTCAGTTTTTCATAGAAGTCCGGTATATTTGAATATAATAAAACACACTATGACACGAAATATAAACTAATATATTATAAAATATAAAACTAGAAAAGAGAAAAAGAATAAAATGCATTAAGGACACTTGTGTGAAAATAAATAATAGTGAAACAGTATCAGTATATAAAATTTTTTCAGAGTGCAAAAGGTGACAGGTAGATTTAGTCCAGGTGTGTAATCGTGGCTCTGACACAGGTAGTTGAGTTGTAAAGTCAATTATGGGTCAGATCAGAATAAATGTTTTTTTTCTGTTTGTAGGAAATTAAGACACTCGTCTGCACTGTGATGATACTGGCCAGCCTGAACACACAGCAGCTCCGATGCACACTATGAGAACTACACACACTCAGCAGGTGAGACACACGTAACCGACAGGTGTGTGGAGTCTCAGGTCAGTCAGCATCAGTAGTCCGTGTTGTTGTGTCGTTTGTGTCCAGCAGGTGGCACTGCAGCATTGCAGCTGACAGTGACAGATGACACATCACATCAGTGTAAATGTAGAGAACACACACACACACACACACACACACACCTCACTCTGCTGTTGACTTTTTACTGTCAGTTATTTAATGTCACTGTTTCCTGTTATTCATCGACCACTCACGAATTCAGCTCATTGACCCCTTCAAGTCAAGTCAAGTCAAGTCAACTTTATTTGTACGGCCCATTTTTACAAGCAGTTTGTCTCAAAGGGCTTAACATAACATCAGCAACATCCTCTGCCCTTCGACCCTCACATCGACTGAGGAAAAACTCCCAGAAAAACCTTTAACAGGAAAAAATGGAAGAAACCTCAGGGTGAGCAACAGCGGAGGGATCCCTCACCCAGGACGGGCAGACGTGCAATGGATGTTGTACAGGCAGGAAAGCAATTTGCAATATGAGAAATGACATAGTAATGAAAATTATAATGAACTGCTGTAACATTCATGTATTCTTTTTTTATGTGATGTTGAGAATCACTATCCTATCAGTTCGATTTCGGCCCGTGGGGAAAACCACCCCACCCATAGTCGGTACACAGAGTCTGTGACTCGAGGGTGTCAACCACTGACACCCTCGAGTCACAGACCACCATGCTGATGTTAGCTAACTGCCTCACTGTGAGGATTCATCATAAATCAGTGCGACATTTTGACCTAATCTGAGATAAAAACTGCCGAGTTTAAAGTGACTCAGACCAAAGTTCTTCTGAGGATGAACTTCAGCCTGCAGAACTTCAGCTGAACCTTTTGAGTCCATTTGGTTGAAACACTACTGACTTTTATCTCTGATCTGTGCTCAGTATTTTTATTGTTTCTGTTTGGCAGCTGATGTGGAAACAACTGGATCCTGCAGCGAGGCTCACGTGATCAGAGGTGGGTGGAGTTACCTCTGCAGAGCAGAGGAGCTGCAGGTTCCCTCTGCGTGGGCTCACAGGTGGACCTCAGCCAATCACAAAGCTTCATTAGCACTGCAGCTCACCAGTACCAACACCACCCAGTTTGGATAAAAGTTTGTCCAACTTTATTGCCACTTTTCACTTTTTATTGGAATGTGTGAGACCAAACCTGTGGAAGGATGGAAGTTTCTGAATGCCAAAACTGACAAGTGAAAAAAAAGCCAAAGCTTGAAGCTCAAATTCACAAAGAAAAACAAAACAAATAAAATGTTAAAATTTAATTTTTAAATAAAGTTTAAAGTTTTTCTGTAAATGTCAACATCAAATTAGTTTTTCCTTTTATAACTTTTGAATGTCAGACAGCTTCACAGTTTGATCTTCAGCGTGCAACAAGGACAGATTTGCTGGACGTTCATCCAACAACTGTCCCTTTGTCTCACTGTCCTGAACCTGACAAACCCTCTGGAGTGGACGGATTTATCACCTCCACTCAACACGTGACCAATTTAAGATGACGTAGCTGCAAGACGCAGCCTCGCTGAGTCTCTGTTTTAATTTGTGTCAAGAGTGGGACCGTCAAACTATCGTCAAATTTTGTTATTATGTCAAGTAAAACCCAAGTTATGATAAACAATATATGTGATGCTTTTCCTGAACAATGCCGTCACATTTGCTGTGTGTTTGGTGCGAGTTTAGAAATTATATGAATAAATAATATAAATAAGTTTTATGTGTGTTGTAAATAGTTGTAAATAGCTGTGCAACAAACGCCTGTGGCATTTACTGCATTTTACAGTAAGTACTTGTTGTTTGCTAAGTTTGTACATAATTTTTTTAAATTTACAACATATATTTGCATTCTAAGTTAAAAACGGTTTGTTAAATTGGTCATGCGATGAAGTGCGTTCCTCGACTCCAGTGGGTTAATGGACTAGAGCTTTCAGCTGTCTTTGACATGATTAAAGATCACAGTTTGGTACGACTCACAGGTTTTGAAATCATGGGGAAAAAATGGGAAATAATCTACACTGTGTCTATGAACCAAGACAACAGAGTCCAGGCTCGTATCAGAATTTCTTGAAATGGAAATTTAATGTGTGGTTGATTTAATTTGATCTCCTCCTCCTCCCCCTCCCTGAAGTACTGTGAGCAGATAAAAGTATTGCTCTCAAAATGTCATCAAAATATACTTCCAAAGGTGAAAGTACTCATTAAGCAGAGTAATCTGTGTGGTATTAATACATTATACCAGTGGCGGGCCGTGCACTTGGTACCTGGGTCTTCAGTGGGGACATACCCGACTTAGTCCACCTCTTCATACAACCACTATCACGTCGCACTTATAAAAAACATGAATACTATCCAAAAATGTATGCAATATGACGAGGCGTGGCGTTAGAGAGAAAGAGGAATTTCGCGTGTTGAGGATAATTTCCATTATTAATACAACAAGAAACACAGTTAAGACAACTCCAAACCTCTACACTACAACCACAACTGAGCCATGTACATCATCCAGAGCAGTTCAGAACGGCTAGTCGCACCTGGCTGTGACTTTTGCTCCGAAGACCCTGGGCAGATTAGACTGACTGGAAGCGATGCAGCCCAGAGACATGCTACGTGAAGAGAATAAACTGTTGGGAATAAATTAATACAATTTCATGGAACAAATATTAGAATTTAGGTTGTAAATGTAGGTCAGTGCTTCTGATCGTGTTTGGGCCAGCAGAGAAGGCCTTGCTGGTCCTGATGGCCCACCACTGCATTATACTGAAGTATTGCCTTCAGATGGAGCTCAGTTTAATATTTAAAAGAGAACTAAATTTATTACTGATTAAATCTGCTGTCAAATAAATGTAATGAAGTAAAAGTACAATACTTCCTTCTGAAATGTGGAGTAGAATTACCTCAAGCACCCTGACAGAGTCTTATGATCATTAACTGTCTCTCTCATTGATTATTGCATCATGAGTTATAGATACGGTAGTTTGATGAACACTCAGCAGTTGTAATGAGACTTTGCAGTACAAAGAAAACAGAGAACAGACATGTTCAGAGCAGTTCACGCGTGTTTCAGTCGCCATGTTTCCGTGTTCAGATCACATGGTGTGTGTGCAGACGCCCTCGGGCTTCACGTCTTTATTTGTGGCGTGTGACAGAAATGTGATGGTGATCGTGTTGTCTGTTATGGAAGACGACAGCATCACCGACTCACAGTGAGTGTTGACAAGAGTCGACAGGAGGAAGTGACGGACCCGCGGGCGCCACGTTTATTTCAGTCCAGAAGGAATCAGCACGACACACCAACAGGAACCAACCGCTGGGCTTCAGTGGCTTTACGACCACATGACGGTTTTTATTCTGTCATCTAGAGACAAGAAGGAGCCACAACACGACAGCACAAACTGCTCGTCACTCTGGATAAGAACTCAACAGAGCAGAGTTATTAAGGCTGAGCAACATGAAACTCTCCTGGCTCAGTTGTCACAGCAGAACTGTGAAAACATCCAGGGATTATCAACTACAGCTCCCACAATGCATCTCACTAACAAACATCCAATCACAGCTCCTGTTACTGAGTAATAATCAGCTGTTTAAATCAGTTCACTCTGCAGCATCAGCAGCTGAGGCTTATGGGAAGTGTGGTGTCTGTAGACAAGAAACAGCTGGTTATTAAGACACAAAGGGACTCAAAGTGTTTCTGTGTGGAGTTCCACACACACACACACACACACACACACACACACACACACACACACACAGGGCAGTATAAATTAACATTTGTGTTCTACAAATGTCACTGAGTGAAGATCAACTGCGATGACATTTAATCCCCCAAAAACTGACAACACAGCAGAATGCTGCTAACTGACCTGCTAACCACTAGCTAATTTCAGTTGACATTCAATTCAGTTTATTTATATGGCGCCAATTCACAACAAAAGTTATCTCATGACACTTTCCAATTAGAGCAGGTCTAGACCAAACTCTTTAATTAAGTTGTAATACAGAGAACCCAACATTCCCCTTGAGCAAGCACTTGGCAACAGTGGAGAGGATAAAAAACAGTATTAACAATAATAATGAAGATAGTAGTAGTAGTAGTAATAGTAACAGTAATAATAAAATCAATGTATAAATATAACAGGTAGTAATAACAGTCATCAGTGTCACACGATCCATGAGAACCTGAGAGACCAGAAAGCACAAGGACTGCAGGGAAGAAGTTGGGTTAGTGATATGCATTAATGGGACATGAATGTGTGCAGAAGAAGAGTTAGAGGAGGAGAGAGAAGCTCAGTGCATCATGGGAGATCAGTCTAAGTCTATAGCAGCATAACTAGGGGCCAGCCTAGGCCAGTCCTTAGACTTAATTCAGAGATGTAGTTAGTCATCACACATCTGCACTGTCCCTCACTGAATCAGTATGAGACAGTGCAGGACGACACACACACACACACACACACACACTTCATCCTATGTGTGAGTTAACGTGACTCTCCTGTTACTGAAGCATTAAAGAGCCTCAGACGCTGAGGAGGACAAGGTCGTCCTCTGTCTTCTTCTTCTGTGGTTTTTCTGGATAAACAGCATCCATGTGACGTCAGCTTCAGCCTCGACTGTCGACTCTTGCTGACGTCTGTGGCAGGAAATTTATCTTCAGCTGCTGTTTATGTGCAGACATCTGAAGAGCAGATCTGAGGTCAGCAGCTCACAACACGAGGAGACAGCAGCCTCACTGTGTTTTTCTTGGAATCATTTATCATTTTTCTGTTATAAGTTATTGAAAGGGTCAGGTTATAAAAACATATTCATCAATAAAACAGCTTCCTCCGCAGAAACTTTTTCTCTCTAATTCCTGTAGGATTATGTGAGTATTTATTGGATGCACCGGAGTACCTTCATTCAGCTGCTGTAGTTTGGTCTGAGTTTATTCCTGTAGTTTTTAGTTGTTTAGTTGTGAGCCATTTCAGTGTTGGTGGTCATTGTTGTTCTGATGTGTTGGGTACAGCTGACGCCGTCACAACACAAACTCCTGCTGCTTTGACCTCGCTCATGTGCTGACTTTTGTCTCATGTCTAGATTATTTCAGTTCACTGGAACAGTTTTAGTTTGTAGTTTTATCTGACAGCGATAACCTTGACTTCGCTTCCCATCAGAGGGAAACACAGTACGTTTGTACTTTACAGACTGGATGTCTGTGCTGGTCAGCGAGACGCCGCCATTGCAGTTTGACATTTAGCTGTTAATGAGAGCTGAGATGAAAGCAGCAAAGACTGAACTGAGCTGCAGGTCACCTCTCGATACAAATCAGATGAAGAAAAGGGCACAAACTTTTTCCCCCTGCGTCATCATTAAACACCTTCCTGATCTGAGGTCAGCCGGGCTGCAGGAAACAGCATTCAACTGAAAGACAGACCAAGTCCTCAGAGCTTCAGAGCTATGCTTAAATCACCAGGTGGAGAGAGACGGTGAGAATCAATCGGTCTGAAGAAATCTGCTCGTGCTCACAGGGATTCATTAGACTGACCTCACAGCAGCATCCTGTCAACGGGAAGCTCTGCTTACATCCACCTCAGGCTGTGACATCACCCCAGTCACCAATCAGGTCGCACGTGGAAAGACTGGACTAGATTCACTAATTTCAACAAAACATGAAAATTAGATTTGATTTTAAAAATAAATCAGCATTTTTCTGCTTCATCAACACCCAACAAAATCAACACACGACCAAATCAACGTGTCGAAGAATCTGTCTTTAAAAAATCAAGAGCTGCACATGACGAGATGACAACTGGTCTCCTCTGACGATAATCCAACCTTCAGATGTCTGACCTTTAACCTCTCCCCAACACACAGCTATGTTTTCATGTAAACAATCAGCATCAACCTGTTTAATATTAACGAGTCTGACACACCATCAGTCACTGGAAAACACGTCTGAATACATGAATAATATGTGAGCGAGGAGCAACAGAAGGAGGAGGAGGCGGCGATGGTATAAAAACAGGAGGGGAGTAAACCACACAGTCCATGTGAGGAGGAGGAGGAAGGAGAGAAGAACAAGAGAAAAACAACAAAGAAACTGCTGGAGTTTGGAATTAGACATCGAAGAAGAAAAGGAAGAGAACATTTGTTGGGTTTTCCTGCAGGATCTTTAATCGTGAGTTCACTTCTGTCTACCTGAACATCACTGAGATGTTAGAAAACAAAATGTTTGTGGAAGAAAATCATTTTCTGTGCTTACAGAAAATGTGCTTATGGTCTATACAAATAAAGTTGTCTTGTCATGTCTTGTCTTACGTTTGTAGTCTCTTTGGTGATGGAGAGCGTGCGAGCTGTGGTCTACCTGTCCGTCTGTCTGTCTGTGCTGACATCACTGTGTCACGGTCAGAGGTCAGCGCTGGACGAGTCTGACATCGGACTCACAACCAAAGAGCTGGTGAGTCATCTGTCGTCATTCAGGATCTCTGGACACATCCTCGATTCTCTGAAATGCATTTATAGACTTTAAAGAGGACAAACACATGACACAAGTCTTTAAGGTAACCTAAACATATGCTGAGATTTAGTTCTAACTAACTGTCTAAATGAAAATAAAAAGAGGTGATTATCAAAATCAAAGATTAATTACAACTAATGTAATAAAATGTTAAATAATAATTAATTATTGCTGTATTGGATTATTATAATCAACAACATCTTAATGTAAAATTAAATTGAATTAAATTAGTTTGAAATTGTAAATATTAAAGCCTTAATTACAACCAATCAAAGTAAAAAATGATTAAGAAATAATTATCAGTCATCAATTAAAAATAACTGGGGGTTAAAAATGACAAGTGGTAAGTTCACAGTTAATGAAATAAAAAAATCTGTGCATGGCTATTAAAATGAAATTTTAATAGTAAATAATAAAAAAAATAATAAAAAAATTTAAATGATTAAAGTTAATTGTAATTAACTAAACTGTGATCATCAAATTAAAACTATTTTAATCAGTTTACTTTAAACTAATTAAGGTTCAAATCAGTTAGAAGTAATTAAGGTGACAACATTACATAATTTCCCTCAGGGATCAATAAAGTATTTCTGACACTCTTGTTCATGTCATAATTTGATTCAGTTCTAATGATGATGATGATGATGATGATGATGATGATGTCATCTCCATACTCATCAAAACTGATTGATTAACAGAGCTGAGTGTCACTTCACTGCCTGCAGCCTGCAGGAGCGTCAGACCTGATCCTGACACCAGGTACAGTTTGACCGTGAAGACCAACACCTGCCTGACGCCATCTGAAACCCCCATTTGTTGGACACCGTCAGTCCAGTCCAGCTCACACGCTGAACCGGGAAAACCGGTTTGCAGTGACTGCAATTAAAGCAGAAGAGACAAACCACAAAGCTTTACGTGTTCACATGTTTACATGAATAATGTGTGTGCGTGCGTGTGTGTGTGTGTGTGTGTGTGTGTGTGTGTGTGCATGTGTGTGTGTGTGCTCAGGCTGAAGCTCTGCAGGGCCTCCTGGATGACGCTGACAGCAGCGTTGGTCTGTCTGTGGAAAAGAAGGCGAGCGTCATCCCGCGGGTGAGAATACAACTGACAGCCGTCAGTCAGACTGTCTGTGTGTGTGTGTGTGTGTTTTCTGGTCTGATGTGTTGTTGTGTGTGTTGTGTTGTGCGTTGACAAACTGACACAAACTCACCTGGTGAACCTTGAGCCACCAGGAGGTCTGGAGGGGTAAATACAGAGAGGCTAGCAGGTTCCCTCTGCTTTCAGTGTTTATGCTAAGCTAAGCTAATGACAGACGTTTTCACTACACGTCACATTTGCACTCTGCTGGTGAAAACACATTGTGAGGACTTTCCTGTGCTGCTTCCAAAACCTGTCTGTCTCCTGTCTCTCTCTCCGTCTCCTGTCTCTGTCTCTCTCTGTCTCTCTGTCTCTCTCTCTCTCTCTCTCTCTCTCTCTCTCAGTGTGATGTTGGTGAGCGCTGTGCGATGAAACATGGGCCTCGAATTGGTCGGCTGTGCGACTGTCTGAGAGGAACAGCCTGCAACACCTTCTTCCTGCGCTGCTATTGAATAAACACACGCTCACCTGTCACCTGTCACCTGGCCATCTCTCTGCATGTTTCTGTCTTTGTTTGAACTTTCTGTGTCTGTTCCTCAGATTCATTTATTTTTGTTAAATAAAATTTCTCCATAAAGTCGCTCGGCTCTGATGACCTCATCATTTCATCATAGTGTTTAACTGAAGAGACACTGAGACCAACTGAACCACATCCAACAACAGAAGCCGACTCAGCCAAGAGTCCTGGGGTCCAAACAAAACATTACTTTGCATACACATTCATACACATCAGTGTCTTGTGTTTACCTTCACACCTGATATGCATCATTCTGTGTGTGAGTTATGGTGACATTCTAATGTTAGCATGATTGGACACATCAAAGTAAAACTAGTGGCCTACTTTATTTTCGCAGAGCTAACTCAGAACACTGCTACACCCTGCAAGACCACACCAGGTTCAGGTTCAGGGCAAAGAAGTCCCAAGTCTGAATGAGGTCCACATGTATGCAATCAGTGAGAGCAACTGACTCAGTTGTCAGTTTAACAACTTTGATCTAAAAATAACGTTCACAGAGCAGAGACAGACATGAACACAATCAATAATCCCGATCGATCAGTCCTCCCTGATTAGACCCCCATAGAGACTGATCATCCCCGAGGCCTCGTCACTCCACAAAGCCTCCTCAAACAGATCTGGCAGCAGCAGCACGACGCCATCTTCTCATTGTCTTTATTAAACACTGACGACAGCGGCTGCAGGCTCCATGATTGTCCAGGACGCCTTGAAGATCTTCACCTGGTACAGGCGTGAGGTCTCCTGTGGGCGAGATGAGACAACGGGGAGCCACCGAATCACGCCACAACAATCAGCGTGATGCAATACACAAAGCGCCACTCTCAGGTGAAATCTCGGGTCCCACACCACTCGGATCCTGACAACAGAGGAGTAATCACTTTGTTCAGACTGACTTTCATGATCTCTGCAGCTCGCAGCTCAGTCAGTCAACGTTCACATTTTATAAAAACATCAAATGGACACGAAGTACAGACTCGCTCACCTGATGAAGGAAACTTCCATGATGACCTGCAGCTGTTTTCATCCAATCAGAGACGAGCTGTGTCTTATTCAAAGAACCATCGAGTGTCGATGAGACAGACTGAGTTCATCAACAAGGATCACAGAGACAGGATGGCATTTAGCTGCCAGAGTCCAACCCAGACAGATAAGACATGCTAATTACAGCGGCTAACACACACACACACACACACACACAAGTGGAGGAACAGTGTGACAACAGACAGCAGGTGTGTGTGCTGTGACAGATGCTGTTTCTAGTCTTCATTAAAATGAGTCTGCCAATGTTTGTTTTCAATCATCTGGAGAACTGAACAAAACTGCATGAAATATTCACATTTGTCATCAAATCAGACGGTTTCATTCTTCAGAACAACTGACTGTGAATTCTTGTGTTCCAGAACCGATGAGATATGTAATCCCTCCAGTGAGTCTACCTCAGGCTCCCCTCCCAGTCGAATGGGTCTGATCAGATGTCTGAAGCACCTCAGCCGACTCCTGTCAATGTGTCTGCTCAGCCCATCACTAAGGACCAGCCCTGACTCCCCGAAGTAGCATATTATCTCAATACTACGGCAGAAATGGGATTTAAACCACATACCAATAATATTGTTGAGATAGAATATATATAAAAATATAAATTAAAAAAAATTCTTTACAATCCATTTTCAAACTTTGTCATCAATTGAGGAAGCTCAGTTTGTTGACATTTTGTTGTGGTAGTGCAAAATATTGTAAAAGTAGCTAAATGTTCATTTAAATAAAGACTAAATGATCCTAGCTATTCAAATTAATGCAAGAAACACAAATGAGACAGAAACTCTGACTTCCACGGTTTAAAAACCGTTTGCGGCGTTACCTCCTCACTCCTCACCTAATGATACACAATGATACCCTGATTCGTCACTGTAGTTATCACACTGGAAAAACAAAGTGACATTTATTGATGTTGCAGCACAGTTGATGTGCCACTGTTTGAGAAGACGCTGACAGAAGAGTTTGACTGGCAGGAGATTTGCATGATTGTTTTGTTGCTTTGTGTTACTTTGGTAGCACATATACTAAAATTGGAACGATACAGAGAAGATTAGCATGGCCCCTGCGCAAGGATGACACGCAAATTCGTGAAGCGTTCCTCATTTTTCATTTGTAAATTGTGTTATAGTTTCCGCCTACACTGGATACACACACATGCAACACCCGGCAAATTACATGCAGTGAAACACACACAGGAGCAGTGGGCAGCATCAAGCGCCCGGGGAGCATATTGGGGGGTTAAGTGCCTTGCTCAAGGGCACATCAGCCGGCTAATGAGTCATAACCCGCCACAAAACTGTTTGTCAGCAAAAATCGGGGTGGGTGTTTAAAAATGGCTGTAATTCCTAAATGGTAAATGCCACACTTCAAACCCCTTGAATTAAAGCTGAAAGTCTTCACTTCAGTCACATCTTGAGTGATTCATTTCAAATACCATGCGGTGGTGTACAGAGGCCAAATGCTAAAAACTTATACTTGTCCCAATGTACCTAACTGTATCTCATTTGATCTGGAACACAAGAATTGACACACAGTTATTCTGATAAATGGAACAGTATGATGATAAATGTGGATATTTTATGTTCATTGTTCATTTTCTTCAGATGACTGAAAACAAACATCAGCAGATTGATTTTAATGAAGAATAGAAACAGCGTCTGTCAGAGCACACACACCTGCTGTCTGTTGTAACACTGTTCCACCACCTGTGTGTGTGTGTGTGTGTGTGTGTTAGCCGCTGTAATTAGCATGTCTTATCTCTTGGGGCTGAATGCTGGCAGCTAAATGCCGTCCTGCCTCTGTGATCTTTGTTGATGAACTCTGTCTCATTGATGCTCAAATTAAAGCTGCTCTGAATCAGATGCAGCTCAACTCTGATTGGTCGATCATGCTGGAGGTCATCAGCATGTAAGAATGTATGAAATTTAACAAAACACAGATCTCCTTCATCATCTCCTGCACATGCATCGTCATGTACCATGAATGAAAAAAGCTCCATCATTCAATTCAATTGACACAGCAGTTGGTTAATGCGTATATAACATGAGCTGCAACACAAACATCTTTGCATTGTACAATGTCTGCAATCATAAATGTAACTTCTTTGGCTACTGAATCCAAGCACTTCATATTTAATTTTTAAGTCTGCTCCAGAGTTCACATCTGTTTGTTTCTGATTTATATTGTTGAGCTGATTTGTGAACCACGCCCCTTCAGCCTGAGCGTCGCTCTCCCACACCTGGAGATATCAGGCAGAGCGCACCAGGTGAGGCTGATCACCTAATTAACCAGTCACACACACAATCACACTGTTAAAGATAAATATTTTTTAAAAAATCATGTGTGCTAAAGATAAATATTTTAAAAAGCATGGTTGCTGATAATTTAAGATTCATGTGGATTAAATAAAATTGCATTTGGAGAATTTATCCTGTAGACAGCTGTTGATTAATTATGTAATTAAAATCATGACATCAGATTTCACTATCACTTTAAAAATATCTTTATTGCACTCTTATTTACTTGCGATATTTGCTATTTATTTACAAGGATTAGTTTTTGGAGTATTTAAAAGTTGAGTAATTGAATTTTTCATGTGTTTATTTTGCTGATTGATTGGTCAGATTGGCATCGAAACTTCTAAAATAAAAGGAAAGAAGAAAAGAGCAAAAAGTGTGATCAATGAGTGAAATCCCGTCTGATCTTTCTGGAACTGGCTGCCCTTTTCAAGTGGGGGGAATTTTGCACATTGAAACCTTAAACAGTGAGAGACCACTTGACATATAAAACGCTAATTCAACCCTCTAATGTTAATTATTGGGTGAATGATTTTAATAAACTTTGTTCCTCTGCATTTAATTACATTCCACCTGTAATAACCAGGTGCCATAGTCATAGTCAGTTAAAGATGTCAGGATCAGCATTGGATGACATCACCAGAACTGTCCAATGAATGAGTTTCAAGTCAACCTATCTGGCACAGAACTATCTGGACAATAGCACCTGGTTGGTTCTGGTTGACAGTCATCGCCATCAGCTTCAGTTTTCATCTCTTCAGTTTGCCTTTGATGAAGCTGTGAGGAATGAGCTTCCTCTTCATCATCTTTCACTTTTCACAGGGACAGGAGTGAATGTGAGCTTGGTGATATCAGCCTCCTCCAGCCCTTGAAGCTGCTCTCGCTCCTGATTGGCCCAGGGATGAAGCTGTGAGGACTCACCAGCGCACATGTGGTTTTTGAACTGATAAAGCTGGGTGGGCTGGTCGACTTGTCTAAGTTAAATCTTCTCCTTTGAACATTAGGGTAACTGGTTGTTAGGAACACCTCTAGTGACAACTGATGACCACGAGGGAGTTTCAGCAAAACCATACAATGATTATGAATGATTATATAGGCAACAGAATTGGTCAGGATCTAATGCAAATTAATGTTATGTGTTCTTCTACACATCCCACAGCTCAAGGACAATATCTGGAAAGTTTGTGCTGTTCCGTATATAATCTTCAAAGGCAATGTAGCCTCGAGTAGAGAGGCAGCCTTTGTTACTTACCAAAACTCTTGGCAGTCTGACTTAAGGTCTTAAGGGCTCTGAATCTGCTGACTCCGTCAAACGTTATCTTAAGACAAACCCCAAGTTACCGTTAAGTTCAGAATACAGCTGCCTCTTGTTTGGTTTGACGTGAGTGTCCAGTGGTCCCCGTTGTCGCTCGTTCTCCATTTTTGAGCCACAAAATGCTCTGTTATCATTGTTTCAAACAGCTCAAATATCTGCAGTTAGCTGCTGCTTCACCAACACGCTCAGCATTTGGACTTTAGACATTTTCACACAATGACAGAAACTTTCTCTCCACACAAATCCATCAAAAACACACTTTGCTCTCCATCAATCAGTCACCCTGACGTGAGCTGTGCTGCTAACTGCCACCCCCGTCTCTCTGTTTCCACCTAGCATGCTAAGATAACTTGTGTAGCTTTGCAGGCTGTCGGGAGATGAGTCAGGAGTCAAACACTCAGAAAAAGGTGAACAGCACCAAGTCCGTTCAGACAGGTTTATCCAGGTATACGGAGGCTCTGACGGCTCATTACTGCTGATGTCAGAGGCACTTTATCAACACAACGGGTCAAGCTGAACAAGAGACACCATTTTCCCAAACGCATAGGCCACAGTAAAGATGAACACTTTCGGGTGTCACTTCCTTCAAAATAAAATATCAAGAATTTTCTGACCCATTTACAGAAGTGAACCTGACTACTTACTCATAAATAACATAATAATAATAACCAAATATGAACCAATATTGAGCTATTCTGCTGCTGAGCTTTAGTTACTGGTTATTTTTCTAATTACAGTTGAAGTACCAGAAGCAAAGGCTACTGGTTATCTTTAGGTTGTTGAAGACGTTTCACCTCTCATCGGAAAGGCTTCTTCAGATCTAAGATTGAAGGGGATTTCCAGGTATTTAACTTCTCGTATGGTTATCACCTTGGAGGTGGTCTTGACACTCATTGGCACTTTGTGCCATCATGTGAGTCGTTATGGTCACATGAGCCAAGGTGTGAATCATTACTGAGTCGTTGTCCCACTCCATCTTGTGAGTCGTTAGGGTCACATGAGAGATGGTGCAAATGGAGGTTAAACCCTCTGTTGGGGGGGGGGGGTTCTCAAAGCTGCACTATAGGTGGCTGAAAGTTGTTGTTGTAAGGTACCACCTCTGCTCAAAGATGAATGTTGTACCTGTACATAGATGGCCTCTTTCACACCTCTCAAACATCTGTCTTCTTTGTCCAGAATTTGAACATTTGAGTCCTCAAAGGTGTCTCCCTTATCTTTGAGATGCAGACATACAGCTGAGTCTTGTCTGGAAGAGTTGACTTCCTGTGCTGTGCCATGCATCTGTGGAGTGATTGTTTGGTTTCCTCTATAAAGAGTCTTTATTGTCATTATGCAAGCATAACGAAATTTTGAGCAGGTTCTCAGCTTAAAAGCACACTTATAAATAGCAGCAGACAATTAAAATTGCACACTTAAGAAAAATATAAAAGTATAAAATACAAAATACAAGTAAGGTAAATAAAGTGCACTTAGTGCCAGTCTATGGTATGCTGTGTGTGTGTGTGTGTGTGGCTAGACGGGGGAGGGTGTATGTGTGACGTCCTGTAGGGGGGTGGGATGTGAGTGTTTCACTGCAGGGGGGTTATTGCTTTTACAGCTCTGGGAAAGAAGCTGTGCCTGAGTCTGTTTGTGCTGGTTTTAATGTTCCTGTACCAAACAGTTTGTTGCCCGGGTGGGTGGGATCTGTAGCAATGCGTCTGGCCTTCTTCTGGACACGGGCAGTGTAAACTCAGTCCAGTTCTGGTAGACTGCAGCCTACAATCCTCTGTGATGTCCTTCCTGTCCTGTGCCGTGCACCTGCCATACCACACAGTCACACTGAGACACAGGTTCACAAGCAAAGGTCTATGTAAAGGTCTGAGCACTCCTCACTGTTCTTTACTGCATTTAAAGAATTTCCCCTCAGGTCGTGGATCAGCGGTTAGGGTGTCGGACCCGTAACCGGTGGATCGCTGGTTCGATTCCCCGTCCCGGTGTCCATGGCTGAGGTACCCTTGAGCAAGGTACCTAACCCCCACTGCTCCCCGGGCGCTGCACGCGGTCGCCCACTGCCCCGGGTTTGCTGTGTGTGTGTGCACGTCACTTGGGTGGGTTAAATGCAGAGCGCAAATTTCGTTGGAGTGAGTTCCCTCCAATGACAAAATATGTCACTTTCATCACTTTCATAAATGAATTCTGATATACAAAGTTGTTTAGTTTGTCTGTTGATGTTTTGTCTTTGGGATGGACCAGTCTTTGTCTGGTCTAAAGGTATTGCTGGATTTGAAGTGTGTCAACATGTTGTGCTTTGAGAAGATCCTTCTGAGTCTCTCAGACAACTCCACCACATGGGGAACAGCAACATTTTTCTGTCTATTCTGTTCATCACAATGTGTGACACCAGTGAAACCATGGTACATCTGTATTTTTGTCTACAGAAGCGTCCATTTTACTTGAAATAGGTGGTAGTAAAGCAGAGTTTTGGCAACTGGCATCCTTAATTAAAGCTGAGAGAAGGAGCACACAAGCAGAGATGCATAGCAGCAGCAATAATACCAGAATAATACCAGCTTGATAACTAAAGGCTCTGATTCCCAATCTACTTTTGGGGACTCTAGGAACCACAAGCAGCCCTGCATTGTGTTGACAAAGATCAATTGGACATTTTCTTACAGTGTCTGAGATCTGAGAGAGCGGAGATCACAAGATTTTAAAAATGTTTCTGGCTGATTTCTGAAGGTAAGTCAAGCTTTAATCAGTTTTTTTAAGAGTGTCTGGAAAACCAGGCGAATCTGTGCTGCTGCTTCATAAACCACAAATATCTCTGCATGTGTAACATTGAGTTTTCATCAGCTACACACTCAAAATCGGCATTACCTTCCATTAAATGTGTTCGCGTTTCTCCATCATCAAAGTATTGGACAAATTTCTTCAATAACATAGAAAACAGAGCAGATAACAACAGGTACAACACCTCATTTCTGAATGAACATTTATTTTCTGTGACTATCAACTGTAATTATCAAAAAATATTCCACTTAAATGTCAAAACGTCACTGAATATTCAACATTGGAGAATCTGAAGATTCTCAGAGTCGACTAGCCATCACACATCAATATTATTTAAACTTAAAAAGGTTTCAGTTCCAAGGAAGCAAGTTGCCTGTTAATGACAACGTTAACAGTAACAGCATTAATGATTCTGAATGTGTCAGACAAAACTGCAAGGAGGCTGAACATTTTGTTAGTATAATTCAACTTGGTATAACATTGTCCTCTTGTTTCAATGAACCTTTGTCTTCCAGAGAAAGGTCTACATGGTAGATCAAACATTTTAACAGATGATATACATTCACAATCTTCATCAAATAAATATTACCATAAAAGCAGAAAATATTTGTTTTGTCATTTTTTGACTTGATGAGTGAAATTATGTTTTTTTCCTGTAACAGAGGGGAGTAAGGCAGTGAGTTGACTACACAGCTTTTTATCCTTTGTCTGATATATTGAGATGATCGTCTGCATTTTGATCCGTCTATCTCCGCTGCCGGCACCACAGCCAACAGGAAAACTGAGTCATCACACAGACACAAGCTATTGCTATGCAGATTTAGGCAGAATATGATGAAAACTACCATAAAGAAGGCCTGCCTTTGCAACAAAGACTGGGAAACTATACTAATAACTGGATGAAGTTGGTGAAAGGTGATTCTCAGAGTAAATTTTAACTTTCACACAGTGGGAATACGTTGTGAGGCGACATTGTTAGGACCTGATCACCGTAGATCAGGCTGATTTTCAGCTGTGGACTTCAGTTCATGTTTCTGACTTCCATGTTACAGGTGAAAATATCTATGTTGCAGCCATCTGTCTGACCCTTTCGTCCTGGACCTAACGACAAGGTGCAGCCTAGGGATGGGAGATATGTTATTGTTTACGATATATCGTCAAAAACATTCCCCACGATAAGACTCTGTCATCCCACGATAAAAACGTTAAATTCCCATTGATGACGTATGTAAGTGCGCGACACACTCGCAGCCCAACACGTGTGGAATATTGACAACAATGGCGGAAGGCGGAGCAGATACGCCAGGAAGCGAGGAGCTTGTTCCTAAACAGTTCCCCAGCTCTGTTATCTGGAACTGGTTTGATTTTAAAAAATCTGACGCGGAGCAGCAATTTACCACGTTCAAGGTTTGCAAACAAATAGTGCATACAAAGGACAGTAACGTGACTAATTTGTTCCACCACCTCAAACACAAGCAGAAACCGGAATACAACGATAGCCAGGAAACACGCAAAGGATGCAGAAGGAGCGCCAACTTCATCCAAAGAAACCAACAACTCAGACGAAGCTTGCCGACACTTACCGACAATGCCAGCTGTTTTTTTTACTGCCCGTGTGCCAAAAAGGTTTAATACATTTTTAGTAAATAATAGATTCTGTTCTTACATTTCAGACTTGTTTGGTGTCACTCACTGTATTTGCAGTACAGGTGCACTACTTCAACTTAACTGACGTAGTTTAGCAGCCTTTATTATTATTTTGGTGATAGCTTTATAGTGAAAAAGATTAAGCTGTATTGGTGTTTATTATTTATCGTCAATTTTATCGTTGCCGTGATTAATACCAGAAATTATCGGGATAAATTTTTTAGTCCATATCGCCCATCCCTAGTGCAGCCTTGAAGCAAAGAGTGACAGTGTTTTTTAATGCGACTGATCGACCAATGAAAACTTGGTCAACTAAAATTCATCAACAGTTTGGTTCACTAATAGTGGGCTGCCCTCCAGCATCCAACATGGTATCATAAAACTCCTATTGTACTGTCATTGTTTTTAATAATTATGTCATGAAACTGCTCTTTGCAGAAATCACCCTGGACTGTGTTACTCTCTACTGTTCCCAGCTCAACCACCTAGGTACTTTGAGGTGGAAGGTGAGAAAGGTTCTCTATAGCTGAACCAGCAGTGTCAGTTGCTGCTGCTGCTCTCACCAACACACTTATGGCTTTTGACCTGTGACTGCCAAGTGAATCTCTTATCACAGACACTGCAGCTGAACTGTTTCTGTCCTGTGTGCACTGAGAAGTGATATGTCAGATTTGCCTTTTGAGAGAAACTTTTCTCACACACTGGGCAACTATATGGTTTCTCTCCTGTGTGGACTGTCATGTGTTTCTTCAGACCCCCCTTCTGTGTAAATCTTTTGTCACAATACAAGCAACTGAATGGTTTCTCCCCAGTATGGATTCTCATGTGGTTTACCAAAGCACTACGCACAGCAAAACTTGTGTCACAAAATGAGCAGCTGAAGGGTTTCTCTCCAGAGTGACATCTCATGTGTCGAATCAAGTTGGGCCGCTGAGAAAATCTTTTACCACAAACTGAGCAACTGTATGGTTTCTCTCCTGTGTGAAACCTCATGTGTCTCCGAAGACTGTCCTTACGACCAAATTTTCTACCACATTCACAGCACATAAATGACTTTTTGACATCACTCACATGGACTTCATTCAGAGAGTTAAAAGCTGACTGAGGTTCTCTGCTCTCCTTACAGTCACCATCACTGACTTCAGTGTCGGGTTCAGAAGAGTTTGAAACCCTGTCTTCAATATCAGGTTGTAAATGTCTATCTGGATCTGGGTTCCTGGCTGGTTCTAATCCTCCACAGTTCTCTCCATCAGCTTCTTTATTCATCTGTCCAGCCTGTCTTTGATGAAGCTGTGAGGACTGAGGTTTCTCTTCATCCTCCTCCTTCACCTCATCCAGTCCTTCAAGCTGCTCTCCCTCCTGACTGGTCCAGAGCTCCTCCTGTTCCTCCTTAATGTGTTGGGGCTCTGGTGGGTCCTCCTGGTCCAGACTGGAGCTCCAGTCCTGCTGCTCAGGGGGATCTTCTTCTTTACTCACCAACAGCTGCTGGACGTCTGCAGGAAATACTGGAATACAGAAACACATGGGTTTATGGTAGCCCATACTCTATGAGATTAATGACATACATTTATTACAGTTCTTGATGACACTCGCTCCAGGTAAGTTGGGGGTGGGGTGGGGGGTGTTATGTCTGTAAAAAATCAGGTCTGCAATTAAATCGTTTTTAGATCCTTGATCCTTGAATACAAATTGGTTGGGATATATATGGGCTCACAAAACCAACGTGCTTTAACAATAAGCCATGATTACACTGTATGCACTGTATGAAGACAGCAGCATACAATAAACAATTACAAGTTAGTGTATTGAGAAAGACAGCCGAGTCTATTCAAACTAGAGTGTGAACGTTTTCCCCCAAATTCTGTCTGATTTTTTTAGAATCTATTCTATTTACCGGTACATGAAAAAAAAGCAAGAAACAGCATGATCGCACAACAATCAGGAACAATATAGGGTATATTGCTGAATGTCACATACTTATTGGGCTTAAATGGGTGAAAAATGTTTTGACCACTAAGTGACCACACGGCCCAAACTTAAGTCACAGATTTCAATGATTAACGTTAGATTTTACATTCTGTTGTGTGTGATCAAGTGAAACTCACTGTGACTGTTATAAAGCACTGCATACAGTGTATGCTTAATATGGTTGTTTTACTTTAGCTTTAATAGGACAGAACAGACTTAATTTTATCATTGTGCCACCCATTTATGTGTAAGGTCCACCCACAGTTATGTAGCTGGAGTGCTAGCTGTATGCTAGCTGATTTGTGCACAACACCCACCATCGGGACGTGCAGAGGAGCACACACCTACTGAAACACATAAATTAAAATCAACATAACTGAAGGAGCATAAACGTTACGACTGACTAAATACCCCACACTGATCCAGTGGTCTGTAAATACTGCAGGTCTAGAGAGAGATGACCCAACAGAACTGACAGAACACCAACTGTAATGGGATCTTGCAGGGTCTTCCAACACAGACTTGCCCAGATCTGAGGAGATCCAGATGTCCTTCAGCATTGTTTAACATTAAGCTGTTTGGGTGTTGCTTATCTGTCTGCCTTTTCCAACTCGTAGTGCACAGGTAAAGTACTAACACCGTAAAAAGAAGAGTGGGTGTGGATGAACACATGCTTTTAACCTTTAACCGAAAAACATCTAAGGTCCTCCGACATTTTGGGCCTGTCAGTCAGTACTGTATTAATACCAACAAAAATACCACCAGTCAGCAAGTTTTATGAAAAGTCACGTAGTTTGACTGAAGCAAGAACAACGAGGATAACGTTACACTTCCATAGAAACATTACTGTCTTAGAGGGAGACATCACTGACAGCTTCGTAGCTAATATGCTACGTCTGTGGCCAACACGAAGGAGCTACCGCAGCCTGTTCATACAAACCTGAGTAAGGGTGTGCTTAGTTACTTTCACGCACTGGTTTACATGGCAGTTGTGTCCATGCTGACGTGCGTTGCTTTCGTAGGAGCTAAAGAGCACACAGAAGCTTGTCAGCCGCAGCTAACAGGCTGTAGGGACGTTTTCCTGACGTGAGCTTAGTGACATTTGCAGCAGACATGTTTCCAGTAGGAGAAAGAGAACAAACCTGCTGTCCGCACATTTATTTCAGGCGTTAACATCACATCCAGCAGCTTACGGTGGCGGCGGTCCATTTCCTTTTCATACTCGGTGATTGTTCTTTCAAAATGACCAAATATCTCGTCGACAGCCGCAGTCAGTCGTTGGCTAACGAACAGCTTCAGGCTTTTAAGTCTGGACATCTTGTACGAGTTGAAAATGAAAACTTTCACTGACGTTTTTCTGCACGGTTAAGGAAGAGTCGAAGGCGTGACTGTGTTCCCACTGCGGAGAATCAGGTGAAATACGGCCGATCACTTCCAGCTTACATTTCAAAATATGAGCCCATGTGACGACCATACAGTGGTGGCACCATTTCACATCGATCTATAAAATAAATCGTTCAAGTTTGTCTCTGATTAAGGAGTGGACACAGAAGTAGATAAAAGAGAAGGGAAGTATGTGAATGTGGTACCTGAAAATCTAAACAGAAATCAATAACCATTTACTTATTCACTTGTCTCCGGGTTCTCCGGCTTCCTCCCACAATACCAAAAACATGCACATTAGGTTAACTGGCTGCTCTACACTGCCCCCTAGGTGCCAGTGTGACAGTGTGTGTTGTCTGTCTTTGTGTCGGTCCTGCGATTGGCTGGCGACCAGTCCAGGGTGAACCCCGCCTCTCGCCCGTAGTCAGCTGGGATAGGCTCCAGCGTGTACTGTGCTCCTGCCAAACTGTCTACAGCCATGGCCAAAAGTTTTGAGAAAGACACGAGTATTGCTTTTCACAAAGTTTGCTACTTCAGTGTTTTTAGATCTTGTTGTCAGATATTACTATGGTATACTGAAGTATAATTACAAGCATTTCATAAGTGTTAAAGTTATTCAAAGTTAAGTAACTTAAATACCAAAACTTAAATTCTGATTTAAAGGGTGGGGAAAACTGCCGTTTGAATTTGTTTGTTTTCTCGGAGCTCTTAAAATGTAATAAAATATATCTTCTTCAGAGTGATTTACATCACTTAAAGACAGATTCCCAAACTGAGAACACTACGTTTCTGGACATTTATTTTGAAGGTCAGTAACTAATCTGCCCCGGAATTTATCATCTTTACGGCTGCTACATTTATAGTATTTGAGCAAGATGATGTTAAATAGAAATATGTTAGCTTTGTACCGTCGTTGTGTTGATAAAGTGCCTCTGACATCAGCAGTAATGAGCCGTCAGAGCCTCCGTATACCTGGATAAACCTGTCTGAACGGACTTGGTGCTGTTCACCTTTTTCTGAGTGTTTGACTCCTGACTCATCTCCCGACAGCCTGCAAAGCTACACAAGTTATCTTAGCATGCTAGGTGGAAACAGAGAGACGGGGGTGGCAGTTAGCAGCACAGCTCACGTCAGGGTGACTGATTGATGGAGAGCAAAGTGTGTTTTTGACGGATTTGTGTGGAGAGAAAGTTTCTGTCATTGTGTGAAAATGTCTAAAGTCCAAATGCTGAGCGTGTTGGTGAAGCAGCGGCTAACGGTGGCTGGCACTCCAGCAGCCGGAACAGGAGAGCGGCTGTATTCTGGATCTTACGGTAAAGTAGCGGCGGTCAATCGGTTAAACGTTTGTTGTTTACGTATTTTTTCCATCTCCGTAAGGTTCACAGAAATCCGTTGTGTTGCCAAAGCATTTGGTTGTTAAGTAATTAAGTAAACAAAAATAACCTGAATTACATTAGTAGGTAACGGAATGAAATAGATGATGGAATAAAGTAACAAGCAAGTTAGTTTTGATACAATTTAAATGTAACTATCAGTAAAACAAGAACAAGTGTTAATCTGCTGATAATAAAACAGAGATGTCTGTGGTATTACAAAATGTCTCCACAGTTCAACAGATACCAAAATAAAGCTGCGGATGATAAAAGAGTTGTTAATAGTCGAGACAGTCAGTGGTTTAAGATCCACCGATCTGCGTGTTTCCAGTCTCCACCTGACAAATGCTGGTTCAGTCGGTTTCAATAAAACCCGTTTGTAGACTGGACTGACAGACTCTACTCAGCAAGCAGCTGTTAGAGTAAACAACCTGTTGCACTTCTGCTTAGTAGCATTAGCTTTAATGAACTTGATGATTTTCTAACAGAAAGATCACAGCATAATTAACTCTAGAATATTTTTAGTTCATTTCCTGACAGGTTCTTTCATGAACAGAAGCAGAATGTTTTCTTTTTACAGTCCATTTAAAGGTCCAAAATGTGTCTGTTATCCACTGTCCCTGCAGACATCCAGCAGTTGTTGGTGAGTAAAGAAGAGTTTCCAACTGAGCAGCAGGACTGGAGCTCCAGTCTGGACCAGGAGGAGCCACCAGACCCCCCACACATTAAAGAGGAACAGGAGGAACTCTGGACCAGTCAGCAGGAAGAGCAGCTTCAGGGACTGGAGGAGGCCGATATCACCAAGTTCACATTCGCTCCAGTGAAGAGAGAAGAAGATGATGAAGAGGACCCTCAGTCCTCACTGCTTCATCAGAGACCAACTGAACAGGTGAAAACAGAATCTGCTGGAGAGGACTGTGGAGGACCAGAACCAGCCAGGAGTTCAGATCCAGATAGACATTTACACCCTGATATTGAAGACAAAACTGAAGAATCTTCTGAACAGACTGATGACAGTAATGATGACTGGAAGGATACCAGAGAATCTCAGTTGGGTTTAAACTCTGTGGTTAATAATATAGGTAAAACTGACAAGGAGTCATTTATCTGCTCTGAGTGCAGTAAAACATTTCGCCACAAGACAAATCTGAAACGACACATGAGATGTCATACAGGTGAGAAACCATTCAGCTGCTCCTTTTGCAGCAGAAGTTTTAGCCGGAGGGAACACCTGATCACTCATATGAGGTGTCACTCAGGAGAAAAACCCTTCAGCTGCTCAGTCTGTAACTCCAGTTTCAGTCATGGTTGGTCGCTGGATAAACATATGAGAGTCCACACTGGGGAGAAACCATTTGGTTGCTCCTTTTGCACTAAAAGATTCAGGCAGCGCTCAGATTTGGTTGCACACTTGAGAATTCATACTGGAGAAAGACCTTTTTCCTGCTCAGTTTGCAATACGAGCTTCACCCAGCGTCACACTTTGGTTCAGCACATGAGAACCCACACTGGGCTCAAACCTTTCATCTGCTCAGTCTGTGGGAAGAGATTCTCACGAAAGGGTCACATGACAAGACACATGATGGCTCACACTGGGGAGAAACCGTTCAGCTGCAGTGTGTGTGGCCAGAGCTTCACATGGCAGTCACAGTTCAAAAGACATGAGTGTGCTAGTCAGAGCAGCGGCAGTAAATGAAATGTGAAAGTGGCTTTGAATTTCTTCTTCACAATTAAAACCTAAGATTGTTTATCATACATTCATATAATACAATAAACAGCCACTGAAAAATTTGCTCTGATTTCCTGTTTACTATTGATCAGATTTGTCCAGAAATGCTGAAGATGTCATAAGGTGGGGCAAAGTTGTTTTTTTATTTACACAATCTGTAATAATACTGTACATGAACACCTTTTATTTTAACTTTTGTTCACTTAAAACTGACAGAAAGAACCACTGAAACTGTCCAGCAGAGGGCGCACACCGTGCAGCTTCAGCAACACTGCAGGTTATTCTCCCATACTGATTTAGTCCCAAGCACCGACTGTATATAAAAGTGGACAACATGAGAGCTCCTCAGAAGTGAAGCCCAAACACCTGGAAGACCCCTGGTCGCTGGCTGCAGTACAGCTCATAAGTGTCATCAAGTGTTAATTTTTCTGATCAGTTTGGTATTAATTAATTATTTGATGGTATAAAAAGGGGCTGAAACATCACGATTGACAACTGAATGCTGGTCCTAATTAGCTCAAATGGGTGTGTGGGCAGGAACTCGATACCATGAAAATGGTATCCACGTCAGTGAGAAACTGGCGCTGACAGTTGCTCTGCAGTGTAGGAGAGGACTCAGCTGACCACAGCTGTTTGATAACTTCATTAGTCCACTTATGACTCTTCTAACCGCAGTGATCTGGGCTCACAAAGCGCAACTCTGAACATGATGTAAATCTGAACGCAGATCATAGTACACAGTACAACTCACTTTATTAATTTTGTTTTATTTTAAAACATGATAAACAAAAACTAAAATCTGAAAGTACAGGTATTTACAATGTGTTCAAATTTTTTAAGAAAATCTAAAAATACAGGCATGTACATGTGTAAAAAAACCAATATACACATTGTATATATAAAGTGAGTGAGTGTGTCGGTCACAGTGCTGAGTTTAACAGTTTGATGGCGACAGGCAGGAATGATTTCCTGTGTCGCTCTGTGGTGCATCATGGGAGTCATAGTCTTTTACTGAACGAGCTCCTGTAGCCGATCAGCACATTGTGGAGAGGGTGAGAGGGAAAGTCCAGTATCGTCCTTATTTTGGACAACATCCTCCTCTCAGAAAACAAGAAAGTTAAAGACAAATAAAATATGACAAATAGGTGATTTGGGAGAAATAAAAAAAGGCTCAGAAAATGGCCAGACAGCAACACAATATTGATATTACATTGTTGATTTTCAATAAATATAATTTACTAGAGTCTTTGCTCAGTTTATGTTGTTTATCTGTTGAAGTTAACTGATCTACATCCTACTGTCCTATTTTTCAAAGAAGGAAATAGCTTATATAATCTTAACATTAAAAACAAAAGTAGAAAATAACAAATTTAGGAACTGGGGTTTTCAGAACAGTGTGAAATCAGAGCAAAACTTATTTTATTACATATCAGAGTAACTGAACACTATTTTTAGATACTTAAAAACTTGAAATTCTTGTTGTCCTGGACAAACTGAAATAGCATTCTTTTTAGTGTGTCTGATGGAGCTGAGTTGTGAATAATTCTTATTTTCAGAAATGGTGTTTTATTAAAAAAAAAACAAACCAAAAACTGTTCCTTGGCGTGGTTTGATAACTAAGACTCGAATACATCAACTCCAAATTAATGTAGAATATATTTTAAAATTTTGAGTTCTAAAACATGTTTTGTCCCTTTTCCAAAGAATTAACGATCGTAAAGTTCTGGCGGCTGGTTTAATGTCAGAATAAATAGTGAACAAAGAGAGAAGAAGAAGAGATCAAACCTGAGGTTTAAGTTCCCATCCTGTCGCGCCAGCCTCCATGCTAAGCTAACTTCTGTAGCTTTGAAAGTGAAGATGGAACTTCCGGTGCAGCAGTACTCATTCCCAAAAGAGCACAATTACTGAAGTGTACGAAGATTACGAGCCAGCTCTTCTTCTTCTAATGCATTTCCGACAGAGGAAACAATCACTTCCGTCTCAGGAACGGAAGTGATTCTTATACCCTGTTGCTGGCATGTTGATCGCAGAGGAGTAAAGTCGTTTGTAGAGAAGGTGTCGGTGTTTTGTTCCGGAGAACATGTTAGCTGCTGTGCTGTACAGGCAGCCCGCGCTCAGATAACAACAGCTAAAGCGTCCTGTGCAGCCTGTTAGCCGCAGGGAGCTCATGAAGCTCATGTAGAAGCTGGTCCCCTCATACGGGCCAAGGAATAAGCAACATGGCACCCAGACGTAAATTTGATTTCAAATTCAAAGAGAAAGTTCTGCGGTATGCAGAGGAACATTCAGGAGAGGAGGCTGCACGGCACTTTAACATCGACTCGAAAAGAATCAGGTACTGGAGGAAGCAGAGGAGCGAGCTGCTGCTAGCTGACAAGAGGAGAGCGCGACTAGCTGGGGGTGGAAGGAAGAAGGTCAACGTGGAGCTCGAGAAGAAGCTATCAGAATGGATTTACTCAGTGTGGGACCAACGTAACCCGGTATCAGGGAAAATGATACAAAATAAGGCGCTGGAGATCTGCACTTCACTGAATGATGGAGGCAAGATGTTTGAGGCTAGCAGGGGTTGGCTACAAAGATTTCTACATCGCAGCGGCCTCTCATTTCGATGTTGCACCACCACGACCAAGAAGGACCAAGGTCCCCTCACTGAGAAGCTCGTGTCCTTTGTTGACTACATTGGCAAGGTCGTCAGTTCCAAAAGGATTTTAGAGAAAGACATCATTGCAATGGACGAGATTGTAGTTTGGTTTGACCGCCACCTCACTGTTGTCCTTGCTGCTAAGGCTGACGGCACCAAACTGAAGCCCTTTGTTGTCTTCAGAGGGGCTGCAGATGAGGTAAAGGTGATGCAGCAGGAGATCTCCAGCGCAGTGGTCACCTCGTCAGTGAACGGTTGGATGAACGACGCTCTCACTGCTGACTGGCTGCAGTCCGTGGTAGGAAAACTTAACTTGACCCCGCGGCTCCTGGTCTGGGACTCGTACCGCTGCCACATCAGTGCGGCGACCAAAGCTGAACTGAAATGTGGCTACAATATCACAACTGCGCTGATCCCAGGAGGCTGCACTAAATTTATCCATGCACCTGCTGTGATGTGGAGCCAGACCTTCAGGCAGATTCTACGGGAAGCCTACAATCAGTGGATGACTGGGGACACAGATAAGGAATACACAGCTGCAGGTTTTTTAAAGGCCCCTGTTCCACATCTGCTTTTGGACTGGGTGGTTGCTGCCTGGAACAGGCTGGACAAGAATTTGATCAGGAGGTCTTTCCAAGTTTGTGGACTGTCTGTGAGAACCGATGGGAGCGAAGACGACCTTATCTTCTGCTTCAGGGAAGGAGAACCCTGCGCCTCCGGTCGGGAGGCTCTCGCCCAGCTTCGACAGAGGAGACGGGAGAACAGGAGCCACGCGGACCAGGACGATGAGGACGAAGAGGAGCTTTTCAACAATGAACTTGTTGTTCTCGATGACGAGGAGGCAGACAATAGCAACGGGGAGGATGATGGCTTTGGGCAGGAGGATAGTGACCACATGTCATGGCACTGTTTCATTCATCAGGGTAAGTAATGATGATGTCACTGTTTGATAACTCATATAAACTCTGTTTACTCCTACCATCACACCAAATTTGTTACTTTTCAAAATCCACATGAAGCACTCTTCACTTTGGCCAATATTAGATCCACAGTGCAGGTCTAAGGCAGGGTCGCCACTTTCTTTTTTCCTTCTTCCAAAACGGTGATGAAGAACACCAGGAGCAAATGCCAGGAGCTGAGATTTTATGAAAACAAAGTTATGAAATTGTGTCAGCAAGCTACACCATGAACAAGCCTCCTCCACACACAGCTCATCCACTGAATAATGCATGAGGACTAAAATAAGGTGCCCAATTAAGTAGAATTTAAATGCTGAAAAAAAAAACAACCTATAGTCATATTTAATCAGTGTGTTCCAAATATTTTCCAAATACAAATATAACCATGCGCCTGTGCACAATGACCAGCAGAGGGCGATGTAGGATCTGAACTGTCTTTTGCAGCAAGAACAAGACCAGCTTGAAAATGGAAGTAAATAAAGTGGGGTTTTTTTTGTTTGTTCAGTTGTTGTTGTTGGGGGGGTCATTGTATAAACCTTTTCAATGGAAACAGCTAGTCCTGCATATCCCCTGATGTGTTTGAGGAAAACACAATAACCAATAGAGAAGTTGCTCAAATACAACCTGTTTTCATCAGGGAGTCGGTCCTTGTGTCAGTATGAAAGGCTCATTTTAATTCTATACACTGGACCTTTCAACAAGAAAAATTGTGAACAATGTCTTTTGAAGGAAATCACATCACAATGATGAGTTTTTTGTATCATAGAATTTTAGCTGTTCACATCTCCCACACACATTAATTACTGTCTGTGTTTCAGCTTTACCGTCAAACAACAAAAAATGGATTATTATGAAAGAAGAGCAGCACTGGAGCTCCAGTCTAGACCAGGAGGATCCCCCACACATTAAAGAGGAACAGGAGGAACTCTGGACCAGTCAGCAGGAAGAGCAGCTTCAGGGACTGGAGGAGGCCGATATCACCAAGTTCACATTCGCTCCAGTGAAGAGAGAAGAAGATGATGAAGAGGACCCTCAGTCCTCACTGCCTCATCAGAGACCAACTGAACAGGTGAAAACAGAAGTTGCTGGAGAGGACTGTGGAGGACCAGAACCAGCCAGGAGCTCAGATCCAGATAGACACCTACAACCTGACAAGGACAAGACTGAAGAGTCTTCTGAACAGACTGATGACAGTGAAGATGACTGGGAGGAGACCAGAGATCATCAGTCAGGTTTAAACTCTGAAAACTTGTGCTTTTGGACACAAAGACTCTGTCACTCGTGAGGTCTTGTAACATGACATCTCACACCACATCAGAGCTCAGATAGTTCAGAGTTTGTCAAACAGAAGAATTCAGATGGAGAAATCTGCTCAGTTGGTCGTAAAAGATTTCAATTTGGAGAAACTGACAGAGGAGGACTGGTGGACTTTTTCATAATTCAGAAATCTATCTGGACTTTGTTCATTGTCAGACCAGATTTCAAAAAATGAAAGGTGCCCTCATAAACTCAGTGAGGTCACGTCACTGTAAATTTACACTTGTTGACTTGACATACAGTTCTGTGGATGTATAAACCTCCATACCAGAGGTGCAGTAACAGAACAACGAGAGTACAGTGAGTACTTTTACTTAAATAAATGTACTTGTCTCTCGTCTATGTATTCGTCTTGAGGATGCTGATAACTGGTAACTGATAACAGGTATTGTGCTCAGTTGTTCATACACTAAATTAAACTATGCTGTTGAATTGTTCGGGTCGTTCTCATTGCCTTCACTGCCTAATTTGAGTGAATAACATCTGAGATTGTCGTGGTAACATCACTGCAGCAAACAGTCTTACTTGAAAGTTTTTAAAAAATCATCTGCGGTGTGGAATCCAACTGAGTTCTTCTCACGACTTCATAGTGCATTAGACCGATCAGTTCAACAGGTGATCAACAGATCAGTGCATTTTATGAGTACCTCTGCTGGGGTGTAGGTACACAGGTATGCCCTTGCGCGTGCAATGTGGTGACCAGTTTCATTCTCTGTGGATGTGTTGGCACAAAGTACAAACTGCTGGGCTGCAGAGCGCAGTACTTGACTGAACCACCTTCATCGTGTGTCTTGTGTGGAGGGCTCCACAAGGCATTGTGGTCCGTTTAAGACTTTGTGCATGTGGCTTTTTATTTCAGGATGGAAGAGTTTAAGTTCAGACTGGCTGAACAGGTACACCTGTAGAAAAACACAGGGACAGTCACAAATTCATGGGAAGAGATGAACGGCGCCCTGGGAAAGGAAGAGGTGTTTTGTTGGAATCTTTGAAAGAACATGAAAGATTGCTTTGGTAAAGCTAAACCAAAGGACTCATGGAAAGTCTGGTGATCGGAGTGGAAACTAAGGGGGTCCCACCAACTCTGGTGTAGCTTGGGATGGCTGTCCCTGTTCATTAAACACCAAGAGGCTGACACACACAGGTAAAACAGAGTACACAAGTACAGTGTTTGGTGGTATGTCTGTGTTCACTCTTGTTGTCATTAATGAAGGCTGCTCCACTGATACTCTTTCAAGATAGTAAAAGACATCCAGGTTTTCTGTCACTGAAACAGCAAACCTGATCTACCTGTTATCAGGTATCACTTTTTGTCACATTCATGGATGACACGTCTTATTTAAAGTCAGCTCTGCAGTTCTGTTGCATCTAGCATCACAAGCATAACTCACTTCACTTCTGAAGTACAACTACTGACTCATATGTTAAGGACAGTGGCAACTGCAACATCTAAAGAAAGACAGGTATTGATGTTTTGATTCATAATTTATTAAAATGTAAACAACATTAATCCATACAAAATTTCATAGAAACCCTAGATACTGATGCAATTTAAAATGTTTCTGAACCTGATTTCCAATTAAAATACTCTTTAAAATGTTGATGAAAAGTTCATCATTGTCACAATTCAGCCCCATTTTCCTCAAGTTCAATCAATTCCTAATTCATATACAGGATTGTACACTAAAACGAAACCTTAGGCGTGAAGAAAATTTTGAATATTAAAAACAATTTCACTCAATGGCTGATATGAAGAATATGTTTCTAACTGAAATTTATTTTGTAGATTATTCTCATGGTTCTATCAAATCTTAAATAGAGCACATCAACCATCAAGATGATGAAGTCTTACATTAGCTTTAAAGGTGAAACTTAAAATATGGTCAGAAATCTGAGGCGGCTCCAGAAACACAGGGGCCAGCATGTCACCAGTGTAACTGCCGCCTGCTGATCACCGTACTGTTTGTGGTAGTTATCTTTGGCTATTGTCAGCTTCAGTGGATATCTCTGCAAAACAATACATACATGTATTTGACATAACATCATTGTTGTTTCTTCACATTCTGTTGATAATGTTAGTTCATTTTCTGAATGTTTTAAACTGAATTTCAGGCAATATCTTACAAACTGCACCTTTAACAATGGAAAGCTCCAAGATTCAAGTTTTAAATTTATTGTCATCAGCAGAAATCATCTGAATCTTCCTCTGAAGTGAGTGACTGAGTGACTTTGTGGTAGAAATAACAATGATAACACAACATTCAAAATAAAAAGGAACGCTGAGTGGTAGATATACAGCAGTGAACACACAGTCCGATGAATGTACATGTTCCTCTGTACATGGACTGAACACAGTCATCAATATTTAAAACATATATGGTCTAAGATTATTTCTGTAAAGGGAAAGAATTTATCACAAAAGACAACAGTCTGAGTTTAAAGCATCTTTAGTACAATAATGATAATATTAAAAAGCCACTTCTTCATCTGATAAAAGTAACTTAACAGCTTCAGTCACTGAAGGAAACTGAATATCTCTGGGTTTGGACTATTGGTACACCAAAACATTTGACAATAATTATCATATTAATCACTAATGTAAAGGCCTGTTAGTTGCAGCTGAACTCCACAGTTTCATTTCAGTAACTTCACCCGTGTGATGTGATGTTTCAGGTTCCTCTTTTGTACAGCTACATGGTTTCTCTCTGAAATGTTAGGACTGTCCATCACACTGATGGTATTTAAGCTCTGTATACCAAGCAAAACTTCTGTCACAGGCATTACAAGTGTACTGTTTCTCTACAGTGTGGACAGCCATGTGAGACTGCATACTTGCCTTATGTGCATATTTTTTACCACAAACCGGGCAGATGAATGGTTTCTCTCCTGTATGAGTTCTCATGTGGATATTCAGGAGGGACTTGTAAAGACACTGGTGGCCACAGACAGAACAAAAGAACGGTGCTCTTTGTCTTACATGAAACCTCATATGATTCTTCAAATGGTGAATGTGGAAGAACCTCCTCCCACACTCTGAGCAGCTGTATGGTCTCCTGCGAGTTTCCTGTGGGGTCCTGCTGTCTTTCCAAAAGTCACTGTCAGTGCTGTCGTCACTCTCAGGTTCCAGAGGCTCTGAAGCCTTGTCATCAGAACAGCTGAACACTTTGCCAGAGTCGCATCCCACGACACTTGGAGAGATCTCATCATTTGTTAAAGAATTGAAATCAGCTGGACGTTCTCTGGTCTCTTTCCAAAAATCACTGTCAACACTGTCATCACTATCAGGTTGTAGGTTTCTATCTGGATCTGAGCTCCTGGTTGGTTCTGCTCCTCCACAGTCCTCTCCAGCAGCTTCTGTTTTCACCTGTTCAGTTGGTCTCTGATGAAGCAGTGAGGACTGAGGCTTCTCTTCATCATCTTCTTCACTCTTCACAGGGACAGGAGTGAATGTGAACTTGGTGATATCAGCCTCCTTCAGTTCTTGAAGCTGCTCTTCCTTCTGAGTAACCCACAGTTCGTCCTGTTCCTCTTTAATGTGTGGGGGCTCTGGGTCCTCCTGCCCTGCTCCCCAGTGCGTCCCTGTATGGACCTCCATGCGTTTCCTCAGACTTCCTCTGTCTGTAGAGTGATCCTCACATACTGCCAAATCCAGTGGTTTCTCTTTTGTCTGGTTTCCTATGCGGATCTCCAGGAGGTGACTGTTGTAAAAGGTTTCACTGTGCTCAGAGCAGTTCACCAAGTTTAAACCTGAACAAGGTTCTCTGGTGTTCTCCCAGTCATCAGTCTGTTTAGAAGAGTCTTCAGTATCTGGTTGTAAATCTTTATTTGGATACGAATTCCTGGATGCTTCCGGTGCTCCACAGTCCTCTCCATCAGCTTCTGTTTCCATCAGTTCAGTTGAGCTGCTGGCCTGAGGTTCTGCCTCTCTGTTCTCCTCAGTACAACTCTGATGAAGCTGTGATGACTCACTAACACACCGATGGTAACTGAGCTGATAAACCTGAGTGAATCCTCTGTTGCAAGCACTGCACCTGTATATTTTCTCATTTGCGTGAACTTCCATATGTTTTGTCAGATACCTCCTCCATGCAAATTCTTTACCACAAACTGTGCAACTAAACTGTGTTTGCCTTGTATGGATTCTCATGTGTTTGACTAAAGACTCACTGTCAATGAAACCTGTGTTACAAACTGAACAGGTAAAAGGCTTCTCCCCTGTGTGACATGTCATGTGCAAACTTAGACTTTCACACCTGGCGAATGTTTTCTTACAAACTGAGCAGCTGAATGGTTTCTCTGCAGCATGAGTTCTCAGGTGTACCTGCAGGTGGTGCTTACGTTCAAATCTTTTAGCACAGTGAGAGCAGCTGAATGATCTGTTGGCTGCCGTCTGGCTTTGATGACGCTGTGAAGGCTCACCAACACACTGGTGGTTTAGGAGCTCTGACCTCAGACAGAATGTTTTCTCACAAACAACGCAGCTGAGTAGTTTCCCTCCTATGTGGACGGATACGTGTCGTGTCAGAGATCCGCCAGTTGCAAATTCTTTCTCGCAAAATAAGCAACTAAACGGTTTCTCTTGTGTGTGATGGTATTCAGATCGTAAATGGTGCTCAGAGGGACTGAACGGGTTCTTGTCCGTACTGAATCCTGCATGACTTTCAGAGACTTCCTGATTTTTTAGATATTTTACACCTGACTGACCTTGCCTGGTCTGTCGGCTGAAATTAATACCTTTGTCTGTCTTGGCTTCAGAGCAGTTGAGTGGTCTCTTGTCAGTGTTGTGTCCATTGTTTACAGACATTTTTTTGTTTCTCCGATATGTGAACCCCGACTGATGCTGCCGTGTATCTTTCCAGAAATCAGTATCAACAATGTCATCAGTTTCAATAGACAGTTTTGTATCTTTATTGGGTTTTAAATGTCTAAATGGGTTAAAAACCCTGATCGACTCTGATCCTCCACAGTTAAAACCGCTTTGTCGTGGCTGTAATGACTTTCCAGGACACTTGTGTTTCTTGATCTGAAACTGCCAAAAGAATCCTCTGCCACAGTCGCTGCAGGAGAATGGTTTCACCCCTGAGTGGATTGCCATGTGTTGCTTCACAATTCCCCTTTGTGAAAACCTTTTACCACAAATAGAGCAGCTGTATGGCTTCTCTCCTGTGTGCGTTCTCATGTGTATTTCTAGATGGGAACTAAACTGGCGTTTTGCACCACAAACGGTGCACGTAAACAGTTTCTTGCCTTTATGCATTCTAATGTGGGTCATCAGAAGGTAATTGTTAGGAAATGTTGCATCACATTCAGAGCAGCTCAGTAGTTTCTTGTGTTTGTCACTTTGACTTCTGAGACACTGTGAGGACTCACCAACACACTTATGGATTTTGAGCTGTGATGTCCCCCTGAATTTTTTGCCGCAGTCACTGCAGCTGAAAGGCTTCAGCCCAGTGTGGGTCGCCATGTGGTACGTCAGAGCTCCTTTGTGTCGATATGTTTTACTACAGAGTGAGCAACTGAAAGGCTTCTCTCCTGTGTGAGTTTTCAAGTGGTAGTCCAGGCCGACTTTTTGAGTGAACCCTTTACTACAAAAAGAGCAGCTAAACGGTTTTACTCCCGTGTGAGTTCTCATGTGTATATTCAGATTTCCCTTATGATTAAATGTTTTAGCACAGACGGAGCAGCGAAAAGATTTTCTGACAAAATCCTTCCAGTCTTCAGTGTTGTCTTCAATATCAGGTTGTAAATGTCTATCTGGATCTGAACTCCTGGCTGGTTCTGGTCCTCCACAGTCCTCTCCATCAGCTTCTGTTTTCACCTGTTCAGTTTGTCTCTGATGAAGCAGTGAGGACTGAGGGTCCTCTTCATCATCTTCTTCACTCTTCACAGGAGTGAATGTGAACTTGGTGATATCGGCCTCCTCCAGTCCCTGAAGCTGCTCTTCCTGCTGACTGGTCCAGAGTTCCTCCTGTTCCTCTTTAATGTGTGGGGGCTCTGGTGGCTCCTCCTGGTCCAGACTGGAGCTCCAGTCCTGCTGCTCAGTTGGATCCTCTTCTTTACTCACCAACAGCTGCTGGACGTCTGCAGGAAACACAGAAATACAGAAACACATTGAGGAAATCATGAGTTTGTTAAAGGCAAGCTTCAAATGGTGATAAGGAATTTTTATATTAATATCATATATGTTTGTTCTGCATATGGGGCATTTTCCACTAGCAAGTCGGCAGGTCTTGCTGATTATGGGTTGGTGGGTTAGGGTCCAGGATGGCATGCCAGAAAGTCATAAAGCAGAATTCTGAGTAAGTTAGTATAAAGCTGAAGAACACTGTGTGCAGAAGTCCATAAATTCACATCTTTATGAAGGGTTACACCCTGACATTACGCCAATATACCATAATACCGTAGACTATAAGCCGCTACTTTTTTCACATGCTTTGAACCCTGCGGCTTAAACAATGATGCAGCTAGTTTATGGATTTTGCCTCAAGACGAAAGTGACAACGAAAGAAAGACTGACAACGTGGACAGCTGCGGCTTATAAACAGCTGCGGCCTATATATATATGGACAAGATTTCTTTTTGTTGTCAAATTTAGCAGGTGCGCTCAATAGTCTGGAAATTACGGTAAAGATTACAGTTAAGGCTTTATGGGTCAAGTGTGGTGATTAGTGCATATTTCTGTGGGCTGGGTGGAACAGATTGGCTTTCTTAATGGGATGCATATTAAAACGTGCATCACTGTTGCCCACAGTTCTGACTGCAGGAGATGACAGACTGACTGAACATGTCAACTTGGTTACCGGTTTGCTTTACAGCTTATGTACATTAAATTATTGTGTCTGTTTGGGGCAAATAAACACAAACGATGCCACGCAAGTGCAAGGTGAAAATGTACTTTTGCTTTCTGTGGTCTGTCATGGCTGTTGCAGTTGGCAGTGAAAGTCCTGACCTGGTTTCCTGTCTTTGTTGGCACAGACTGATGGCACATTTTACAGATCGTCTTGTTATCCAGACTACATCAATATAACTGAAGTCATGTGACCTTTAACCCAGTCGCCAGGGCAGCGAATCAGAGAGCAGTGAGGCGGCACACTGGCTAATGCTGGGTTTAATTCTGCTGTGTGACAGGTTATTAGATCTATACATAGAGGAAAGACGTCCAAAGATTATTATTGATAATGACATGAATTCTTGTCAAATTCTGTGTATTGTTTATTGGGGGAGGGCAGAGGGCTAATGGGAAACTTCCCCATGAGAATTTCTTCTGCCTCAGCAGATCAGCAAACGTTTCCAGCAGCAGAAAGAAAACAAACCTGCTCTTCGCAGCTTGATTTCAGGTTTTAAAACCACATCCAGCAGCTTTTGCTGGCGTTCAATTTCCTTTTCATATCCAGATATTGTTGTCTCGAAAAGTCCCATCAGTTCTTCTCGAGCTGCAGTTGGCAGTCGCCGTTTGAATAAACCTTTCAGATCCTGAAATCTAGAAACTTTGATGATATCGGTCTCCTCCAGTCCCTGAAGCTGCTCTTCCTGCTGACTGGTCCAGAGTTCCTCCTGTTCCTCTTTGATGTGTGGGGGCTCTGGTGGCTCCTCCTGGTCCAGACTGGAGCTCCAGTCCTGCTGCTCAGGGGGATCCTCTTCTTTACTCAGCTGCTGGACATCTGCAGGGAACTCTGAAACATATTGAAGATAAACATGACGGTAATAAATCACTGCTTTTATAAAATGTGCTGTAACATGACATCACTGTATACATTTTTATCTGCTAAGACAACGAGGAACTGATCAAATGTAACACTGTTACTACAGCTACATTTGAAGGGGTTTCCTGGACATCCTAGTGTCCAGCGTCCCCTGTGGCTTCACTGACCCTGACACTATGGCTGCAGAGAAAGAGCTGGTACACAAGCGAGTCAAGTTTATTGTGTGAACACACTTTGACTTCAGCATAATGTAGGACAAGATGAAGACTGTGTGTCCACAATCAGGTCTGCTGATCATCTGAATTACTGTAATAATTATTGTGCAGTAGTAAGAACTGCTGTGTTGGCAGTTCATTAAGGAGCCAACAGTAATTTTTTCTGATGATTCACGTCTGCACTTTTATATTAAAACAATAAAATGCCAAAAATAATGAAAACTCTAGTTTACGTTTATTAAACGAGAATCCCTTTTGGAAAAATCAATTTTTTTGGGCTGAAAAAGAACAATTTTTCAGATCAACAAATTCTTCTGATCCTTTTGTCAATAAACTAAAACATACCATTTCCACTGATAAAAAAAACAAAACAAAAAAAACCCCAAAACCGAGAAGCTGGACCCAATAAATGTCTTTTTGCCAGAAAAATGACCAAAACAATAAAAACATTGCTGGTATCAATGACATCATGTAAATGATTTCGTGATGGTGTTGGTTTGTTGGTGACTTATCCGTGGTGCTCGCCATGTTATGGTGACTTTGATAGTTTTATTGCGGTTTCATAATTTCCCAACAACAGTTAGCTGAGTGATTAATTACATTTCTAGAGCTTATTGCTGTGAATCCGGCTGAGAGAGAGCTGATGATCTGTTGTTACAGGAATAAGAAAAAAATCAGTGAGTTCACAGCAACTTCCACAGCACCTGTATGACTCACTGGACAAACCTGCTCTTCGCAGCTTGATTTCAGGTTTTAAAACCACATCCAGCAGCTTTTGCTGGCGTTCAATTTCCTTTTCATATCCAGATATTGTTGTCTCGAAAAGTCCCATCAGTTCTTCTCGAGCTGCAGTTGGCAGTCGCCGTTTGAATAAACCTTTCAGATCCTGAAATCTAGAAACTTTGATGATATCGGCCTCCTCCAGTCCCTGAAGCTGCTCTTCCTGCTGACTGGTCCAGAGTTCCTCCTGTTCCTCTTTAATGTGTTGGGGCTCTGGTGGCTCCTCCTGGTCCAGACTGGAGCTCCAGTCCTGCTGCTCAGTTGGAAACTCTTCTTTACTCAGCTGCTGGACGTCTGCAGGAAACTCTGAAATATGGAAACACATTCACATTTATCGCAGCCAGTCAACAGGCACACTGCACAAACTGGATTTCCACTCACTTTACCAACAAAGTTCATTCTTCACTTAACTGAATAATCTTTTAAAAGAAGTGAACCCTAACCCCAACCACTCACTGCATAACACTCTGTGTACTTTACTACAGGATGCCTAAGCTTTCTGTGTGGATGCTGGCTGCCACACACCACTTGTGACAAGGTCCTAAAAAGAAGTTTCATCACTAACAATGTTGTGTATGGGTCACGTAAAACGGCCAACGATCCAGATGTCACCTCATTTGCAGCATAAAACCCCAGTTTTGTAGCAGTGAAGAGTGTTGTGAGAGTGTGTTAGCAATTAGCATGAGGACACAGTGGACTGGGTGGCACGGTGGTGCGGTGGTTAGCTCTGTCGCCTCATAGCAAGAGGGTTCCAGGTTCGAATCCCGGTCTGGGCCCTTCTATGTGGAGTTTGCATGTTCTCCCTGTGCCTGCGTGGGTTTTCTCCGGGTTCTCCGGCTTCCTCCCACAATACCAAAAACATGCACATTAGGTTAATTGGCTACTCTAAATTGCCCCTAGGTGTGAGTGTGAGAGTGTGTGGTTGTCTGTCTTTGTGTGTTGGCCCTGCGATTGACTGGCGACCAGTCCAGGGTGAACCCCGCCTCTCGCCCGTAGTCAGCTGGGATAGGCTCCAGCTCCCCCACGACCCTGACGGATAAGCGGTGTAGAAAATGACACAGTGCACGTGTCACCTCTTCTCTCTAATTCACGCTTCGGTTTTCACGATGACAAAAGGAGGACGGACTGCCGGCTCACGCAGACTCAAAATATGGCGTTATTTCACTTACAGTCGAGGATAATCAAAATAGAAAACAGAAACAGAAAAACTCTAAGGCCTCATCAGAGCTTCATCACATTGGTTTCATTAATGTTTAGTTACTATCACACTGATCTCAATCATGCAGACCACCTGTGGGGTCCACGGGAACCGTCCTGCAGGGGGAACACCTCCTTCTGAGACCCTTCTTCCGCGGCATCTTAAAAAACTAATAAACAAGATAAACAATTACAGTTACAATTACACACTCGATATATTCAGTTACTGTAAAACTTGTTGTAAAACAACATGAGATAATCACACAAAGATTTTACCCTGACAGGATGTTGATGTAAAATATCAAAGCAGATCAAACAGCAAATACAATCAGCAGTAATCCAACGCTGAAGTCACCTGCAAACAGAACAGCAACTCGAGTGAAAACGAGTTTGCAGCCGCTTTGTCCACAGATGTTTCCCACAAACAGCTGGCTGAGACGAAGCAGCTTCACAGCACCGCAGAACATTTTTCATCCTTTAGCAACTTCACTCAGAAACATTTTATTTTTAGAATTTTTCTGAATTTACTGATGCCGCCCTTAAAACATTTTTAATGGTAGGCCTGTGAATATTCTCATTCATCCAGGTCATGGTTATCTCAAGGAAATTCAATCGAATGCAACTGGACTTAGTTATTTGTCTTTGAAGACGTTTCACCTGGACTAGTCCCAGCCTAGTCAAGCGAGCATGAACTGATGAAGCCTCTTGGATGAGAGGTGAAACGTCTTCAAAGACAAATAACTAAGTCCAGTGGCATTCGATTGAATTTCCTTGAGATTTTTAATGGTAATTTAAAAAAAACAATCTGTACAAGAAGAAGCCATGAGAGTACTGACAATAAGTTTGTCTGTCTCCTACTGATCTGAGCAGACCTGTTTTCAACAGAAATTCTTCATGGTCACATTCCAGATGCATGTGTCTCAGAGCTGCAACAAACCATTATTTTCATTATGCATTAATCTGTGGATCAATTTCAAAATTCATCAACTAATGGTTTACTTTATACAGAGAGAACATTTCCTAGAGACCAAAGAGACGCCTTCAAATGTCTTCTGTTGTCCAACAGCGCAAAACCAAGAGACTCTTCGTCTCAAAGAAGAGCAGAAACAGGAAGCAGCAAATGTTTGACATTTTTGTTTGAAAAAAGAAGCCAAATTTTTAATCGACCGATCGATTTCCTAACCAATCGGGAAACGCGACTCGACTCGACTCGACTCGACTGCCTGACAGTACAGGAACTAACGAGCTCATGGATCAGGCAGTCGGACAGCTAATAGGCTTTCATACGCAGAATAATAATGACCAGGCAGCTGCAGTCCACAAGCCAACATTAAACTTTTTAGCAGGAGTTAGCTGCGCCCAACTTATAGCGAGTATGGCTGGGCGAGCTAACATTAGCTTAGCATCAGCTCTCAGCGACATTAGCAGAGTAGAACGAAAACAAACCTGCTCTCCACAGCGTTATCTCATCTTTCAGATCCAGATCCAGAACTTTGTGGTGGTGATCGATCTCCCTTTCGTGTTGGTATTATTGTCTCGAGACGTCCCATCAGACCGTCCCGAGCTGCAATTTGAATAAAGCTTTCAGATTCTGAAATATGATATCTTCCTTAGTCCGATTAGTCAAAAAAAAAGAAAACCAGACAATGACCACGATGATTTATAAGTTCACTCAGCTTCTACAGCCCTCAAACACATACATGCTGTTTTTTTTCTGTCAGAGAGAGACGCCAAGACCCGGAAATAAACATATGACTTCCGGTAAACTCCCCTGACTTTCAGAATAAAAACTCGACAATTTGTTTTTAAAAACGTTTTGTTTGGAGACAGGTTCATCGTCGCTGCCTACTTTGCTGGAGTGCGAGCCAGAGCTCCTCATTTCCATGACTAGTAAAATTCATCTTTAAAATTTCCCAACTCAATGCTTAATAAATTATAAAGTTCTTTTTGGCTTTTCTTCGTGTATTTTATACTTTTGTCATTGACAGACAATGTGACCAAACGTTTCCTCTCCTAAACCACATTCATTATGTCCTAATTGATGTTCCCCGGTAAGTCTTGATGCGACTGTTGCTCTCTGGAAGGTTTTCCCCCTTGTTTTCAGGTTGCCCACTTTTTGCTTTATTTCATATCGTTGTTGTCCTTTGATTCCTTCATCGCAGTGGTTTTGCCAGGCACTACTGATATTGCTCCATGTTTTAGCTTCAGCTTCGGCTTTACTGATAGACACCCAGAAATCTGAACATTTTCCTCGGATCAAAGAGTCAAAGAAGACAAGAGGAGTGTAAATACTGAAGATGATGATTTGAATAGAACACGTTTACCCAGATTCTGTAGTTTTCAATAGACAAATGTTAATGTGCGCTGTTAAATGTTCTGTGGTCACTGACTGTATGAGACGCATTGAGTGTGTATGTGGCTAAGGCAGGCGTGTGATTGGATGAGAAAGACAAGGGGCGGAGCCAGTGTGAGGAAGACGGGAGCCTTCTTCTGATGAACTTTATGATTTAATGAGTTACAGCAGTAGAATCTAAAGGGCGGAAGTATAACAGAATATGTTACACAGATGATGTGAGAGCAAAACTAACATGAGAAATGTGAAAACAGCATATGAGAAGGTCAAAAGAGGATTTTATTTCGAAACGTGTCCCCGGAAGCAATATTGTACCTGCCTTAACAATGCGAGCAGTAAGTGGAGTAAAGCCCGTTAGCTAATCGGTAGAACAGCCGACGATCATTTCCTCTTTTGAACAGAGTAGAGATGGACCGACACTTGAAACTGCTGGATGTCGAGATCAAATCTGAAATGACGCTGCAAGGAGAAGGTTTGTTCTGTTTCAGGTTGTGCTTACTGCTAAGCTTACTGCTGCTAAGCTGACGCTAGCTAAGCCATTCATACACCGCCCGTTAGCAGCAGCTAGCGGCTGCAGAATAAAACACAGGCCGTGAAGAACATGGTTTCGTTTCAGAGGCTTCATTTAATCTCCCTGACATTCGGAGTCTTTACCCTGATGTGTCGATTGTTTGATCTCTCGGTGTATATTAAGTACGGAAAAGGGAGCAATGAAAACACTTTGGTTTCCGGAGCTAAAAAAGGCTTGAGGTTCAGTAAAATTCTGTCCTGGGGCGGATTTTACGGGGACTAATGACAACTGCGACACTAATGAAACAGCATCAATACGCTGAAAGCACAGCGTGCAGCTGTGTTCCGTCTGTGTGTGTGTGTGTGTGTGTGTGTGTGGGGGGGGGGGGCATGACACGCCCCACTCTGCCTCCGATTGGCTGTTAGCTGTCGCTCAGGTCAATGCGTCTGAGATGAACTGCGCCTCACCTGGAAAGCGGCAGCAGCGGGGGGGGGGACAGTTTCCAGCAGCCTTTAAGATAAGATAAACCTTTATTAGCCTTTGTTTTTTAAAATAAACTATTCAAAAATACACACGATATTTACACTACTGCACAATTATTTAGATTATTAGCAGTAAGAGTACAGGAAGACACATTTTCTGTAGAAACAAGAATTCTGTAGAAACAAGAATTTCCCTCCAGGGATTAATAAAGGAATTCTGATTCTGAAGAAACACTCACATCCTGTTAGATCTCATTCTGATTTATTAAAATGTGTGATCAGAATCAGAATCAGAATTCTTTATTTGTCACATGTGGATGTGCATCCACAGTGAAATGAAAAAAACAACACTCCTTTTAACAACTGTGCAAAAATACAAGAGAATAGAATAAAATAAAAAATAAAGAATAAAGAATAAAAATATAAAATAAAGTAAAGTAAAGACCCATATATCAGTTTGTACGCAGTCCCCAGTTGTTTCAGACATGAAAGTGTACTATACAGGTGAACTGTGATTTCTGTTCAAGGGTAATCACTCATTTTTACACAAATCATATCAGTCTGCGTCTGTATGTAAATCAGCTGAGGAGACCTTCTTCTCACATTACACTAATAGATTTAAAGCATTCCCTGCTAACTCTACCTCATAATATGTCTTCTTGATTTGCACTGCTTACAACTGGTGATGTATCACTTATTAAGTTTGCTCTTTTTATGGATGGCTTTTGAGCCATAATTTCTGATTAGCAACAACACGTTTAATTCTGTGTTCAGGTACATCCAGTCTCCACTGGTCTATACAGGCAAGAAGGGCGATTAGATCAGCATCACCTGGCTGACCAAATGTTAATGAATTAGTTCAGTGAGCTAACAATATCAATAACAAAATATTGCTAAAACAAAAGGCAGTTGCTGAGTGGAATAATTTGGTATTGAGTTATAACAAGAAAACGTGTCGTAATGTCATGAAAAACATCTTGTTATAATGTGAGAAGGATCTTAACAAGAAAAGAAACTGAGCAGATATTTTTTGTCGGGTGGCAGTTGCTGTACTTTCCTTTCATTTAAACAAGTTTTTTAAACACTCTGAGACTTTTGAAATTCAGAGCTTCTTTTGAGGTTTTCAAATGAATCTTTAAATGCCTGTTGTCATGTAATCCAACCCAACCCAGAAAAAAAGCTGTCATTGTAAGTCACTGTAAACTAGGGACTATGTTAAAATGTCTTTACATTTCACTTTTCCGTTGTGACAATGCTGTGCTTAAAGTCTGGTTAGGTTTAGACATGAAGAACACTTGGTTAGGGTTAAGAGAAGATGTTTGGCCTTATCTGGTTTTGGCTTCACAAACATGACTGGAGCCTCTCCTTATGTGGCCATCAAAATATCCACTGTTGTTGCTACAAAGACGGCTTCAAAATGCCAACCGCTGCCAAAATGAGCCGGGTTGGTGGTCTCTAACAGCGGTCTCTTGCTTGGCAGCATTTAAATTCGAATTTGAATGTTATTTGAATGTAGTCTTATGAACAACGCTTTGAGTGGTTCGTCACAGCCCCGCCTAAGATCACTTTTGCAATAGAGATGCAACCTCAATATTATAGCAACAGCTGATGGTGTTATTCTGGACTACACAGGACTCTTGTCAAATGTGCTCTGGTTCATTAGTAAACTGTAGCAAACTGAAAAGATAAATCAATATCGATAACTGTTTGTGTTTCAGCTTTACCTTCAGATGTCAGAAAAGTGATTGTTGGTGAAGAGGAGCAGCAGGACTGGCGCTCCAGTCTGGACCAGGAGGAGCCACCAGAGCTCCCTCACATTAAAGAGGAACAGGAGGAACTCTGGACCAGTCAGCAGGAAGAGCAGCTTCAGGGACTGGAGGAGGCCGATATCACCAAGTTCACAATCACTCCAGTAAAGAGTGAAAAAGGTGATGAAGTGAAACCGCAGTCCTCACTGCTTCATCAGAGACAAACTGAACAGGTGAAAACAGAAGCTGCTGGAGAGGACTGTGGAGGACCAGAACCAGCCACGAGCTCAGATTCAGATAGACATTTACACCCTGATAGTGAAGACAAGACTGAAGAGTCTTCTGAGACTGAAGTCAGTGAGGGCGACTGGGAGGAAACCAGTGAACCGAATAGTTTAACTGCCCAGAAAAATAATGTTGCTGATGTTCACTGTAATGCTGTTGTGAGATCATTCAGCTGCCCTGAGTGCGGTCAGAGATTTGGCCGTAAGCCACATCTGAACGCACACATGAGGATTCACACTGGAGAGAAACCGTTTAGTTGCTCCTTTTGTGGTAAAAGATTTTCTCAGAAAGGAAACTCAATTAGCCACATGAGACTTCACACAGGAGAGAAGCCCTTCAGTTGCTCCATCTGTAAGAAACAGTTCAGATATAGTGGAGACGTGAGCAGACACATGAGAATCCACACAGGAAAGAAAACGCTTACTTATAACGCTAGTGACGTTCACATGGGATCAGAGCCAGCCAAGAGCTTTGACCCATTCAGACAACCAGTTACTTATGACAAAGGCCCAGAACCTGACACTAAATTTGGTGATGATGGTTGGAAAGACAGCAGAGAACTTGAGTCAGGTTTAAACTCTGAAAAAACTGCTGAAGACCATGTCAGCGATACGAACTGTAACACGGACAAAGAGTCTTTTAGCTGTTCAGAGTGTGGGAGGACGTTCTGTCGCCGGGATCACCTGATGAGCCACATGAGAACCCACACTGGAGAGAAACCCTTCAGCTGCTCAGTTTGTCAGAAACGCTTCAGCTGCAGTGGCAACATTTTGGCCCACATGAGGATTCACACTGGAGAGAAACCCTTCGAATGCTCATTCTGTGGCAAAAGTTTCAGCCAGAAAGGAACTTTGCAGCTGCATGTGAGAATCCACACAGGAGAGAAACCATTTAGTTGTCCATTTTGTGACAAAAGATTTGCACACAAAAGGCGCATGACACTGCATATGTCAGTTCACACAGAAGAGAAACGCTTCAGCTGCAGTGCTTGTGACAGACGGTTCACCTGGTACACACAGCTGAAAACCCACAAGTGTGTTGGGGAGTCCTCACAGCTTCGTCAAAACCAGCCCGAGAAAAAAGTTCCTGCCAAGGAGTCATTCAGCTGCACAGAGTGTGGGAAAAAGTTTAGCCTGAAGGGCAACCTGAAGACTCACATGAGAATTCACACAGGAGAGAAACCATTTGGTTGCACAGTTTGTGGCAAATGTTTTAAACAAAATGTACATCTGACAGAGCACATGACAATTCACACAGGTGAAAAACTCTATAAATGCAGCGATTGTGGCAAAGGATTCAATAAGAAGCTTCTTGTCAAAAGCCACAAGTGTGTTTAATTCATGGATTCACAAAGGAAGTGACTTTTGCAGTTAAATAAGCCGAGCAGGGTGGGTGAGTTTTGCTTTACAGTCCATAACGTCCATAAAGGTTTAAACCTTCAAGCCAACCCAATTCTTAATGTTGAAATTAAAATACCAGTGAATTTATAACGCTGAAATACTTAAACTTCTGATCTGAACTGATGTGACCCAAAATACATTCTTAAAATAGAATTCCAAAATGTTTTATCAATATATTTGAATTTTTGATTGTTCTGTCGGTTTCAGGCACTCTCATTCAGCTTATGAACAAATTAAGTACGTTTCTTGAGATTACTCTTCATGTTCTCAGACGAATCATCTCCACCACAGCACCAGATATTAGAAACTGAAACATTCAGGATTAGTTAAATTATTTTACTTGGCAAACGCACCAATGTTCTCCTCTGAAGTCGTGTTTCCAACTTAAATCTCTACTTTATAGATTCCCATGCTGTAAACTCGGTGGTAGTTGTATTTTCTGTGTTCATTCTCAGAGAAGCCTCTCTTACAGCCTGTTCGAGGTGGGAATGTTGGTCTACTTCATTGTTCTGTATGAAAGGTATGACGAAGGTTAAGTCTGTTCAGTCTTACAGCAGCAGCAGAAGCACTCAGAGCCAAAACAACACCTGTAAGAACAGTGTAATCAGTGATTAACACAGTGTAGGATAGCGGAGCTGGTCTTTTCTTTACGCCACCATTGAGGGATCTGAGTAAAATGGCCTCAACTGATCTTACATGAGAAGAATGTCTGGCATGAAACTGTTGTAGTCACCACTAAAAGTGATACTCCTTATTTTTGAGTACAGTTACTACATTTTTGCATATCCAAATGATGTAAGTCTTATTTTCATCATCGTCTACAGTTAAATGCATAAAGTTTAGTTGAAGTTGAAGCTTCAGCAGGGAGGATTGGGCTGATGTTGGTTGGATATTAAGCCAAATACTGAACCAGCAGGTAATTTTACCACCAGGTGTTGCACCTGAGCTCCTCAGTGGAACACAATGAGAGCCAATAAACGAGTGTAGCAGCACCACAATCATGTTTTTGTATTTGTCATGACAACCACTGAACTTTTCTTCTAAATTTGAACCTAAAGATAATAAGTAAGACTAAGACTAAGAATAAAATAAGACTTTAGCCTGAAGCAGCTTGAGAAAAGATGGCAGCAGCTACATTTCAAATTAAGAAGAAGAAGAATCACTTTATTGACAGTATATATATTTTTACATACACACACTGAACTCGTCTTCTTCCTTAGTTGAACACACACATGCAACACCCGGCAAATTACATGCAGTGAAACACACACAGGAGCAGTGGGCAGCATCAAGCGCCCGGGGAGCATATTGGGGGGTTAAGTGCCTTGCTCAAGGGCACATCAGCCGGCTAATGGGGGGGGGGGGGGGTTCATATTAATCACTCCACCACACCCAAATTTTTCCTGCCCGTCTGGTGGGGGAATCGAACCGGCGACCCTCTGATCACAAGCGGCTTCTCCAACCTCTAAGCATATGGGAACCTTACAAGTCAGCCAGTTTTCTCCAACGCCAATTTCTTAACAAGCAATAACGGCCTTGTTAAGAAATTGAGGGTTTCTGTCCACTTTAATTTGAAACAGATACAGGAAGTGCTGATTTGTATTAATGGTGTACTGCAGTAACGTTAACAGGTCAAACAGAGAGGATCAAAATGAGGCTTCATATGAAGGTACTGTTGTTATGGATGACAGTTGTCTCTTGTTGGACAAATGCTGGTTCAGTCAGTTTGACTAAAGTTAATCCGGTTTAATCTTGTTCACCGGACAGCTGAGACGATAAACTGTAACTATAAAATCAGATATCTACTGCATGAACACAATATTAATTTCTGCACAAGCTTTCCACAAAGAAATTGTAATGATGCTCTCATGTTCAATATAATGTGCTTGAATCAGACCATAATAATTCTGTTATTTTATGCTTTAAATAAATATATAATGGACGCAGTGACGGTTTTGTCCGGTTTGTTTGTCTTTCACCCTCATTCACTAGTTAAATCAACGACATTACAACCACCTTGTTCTTTCTTCCAGTGTTTACATAGGCTTAAATGAAGGTTTATGTTTATGATGCTGCAGATAAAAGTCTGAACTCTCTCTGCACCAAGAGAATCACAAAATCATATGCCTTTTGTTTTGTTTTTATTTGTACTTGTATGTTTAAAATACAAACAAATTTTACTTTTAAAGAAACTCAAAGAAATCTGTATTGTCAATCAGCATGTTAAATCACTTACATGCACACGAGACAATTTCCATTTGTTTTAAAGGCCGTTTTAAGCCTGGTAAGGCTGGTGCCAACCTTTGTCACACTCAGGCTGGACGGACAGATCGTCATCGAGGATAAGACAGGCAGACAGTTCGCACCTCTGACCTTCTGCTGCACATCGTCCAAGGCATTCAGAGGACATCTGTGTCCCAGTCAGGGATCCAACACTCCCTCCATTAAACACACCAAAGAAATCTTCACCATCGTTCTTCCTGCCGGCCCAAATATCTCTTCAGCAATTTTCATGTGTTGACGTCCTGAGAGGAAAAAGTTTTCAGTCTGAAAGATTTCAGGTTTGCTTTATTTTAATACAGTACAGTTTGATAAAGGTGTGCCGACAGAGAGATTCAGTTTGATGTAGAAATGCAGGGCTGTTGATTGTGTTGACAACATTTCTTACATTTCTTTCTTTGTTCTTCAAACAAAGAATAAAATATACTGACCCAAACTGAGAAAAGGTAGAAGTTCCACTACTCGAAATTTAAATATGCAGCAATGAAAGATGAAAGAAAGTGAAAGTGACATATTTTGTCATTGGAGGGAACTCACTCCAATGAAATTCGTGCTCTGCATTTAACCCACCCAAGTGACGTGCACACACACACAGCAAACCCGGGGCAGTGGGCGACCGCGTGCAGCGCCCGGGGAGCAGTGGGGGTTAGGTACCTTGCTCAAGGGTACCTCAGCCATGGACACCGGGACGGGGAATCGAACCAGCGATCCACCGGTTACGGGTCCGACACTCTAACCGCTGATCCACGACTGCCCCTTTTTTTTTTTAGATGAAAGCAATAATAACGACAGAAATATATATTTGTCCATACAGTTTAGAATAGCATGGATCTATCAGCAGTGTGATCTGTTAGGAATGTAACACACATTACATCTGCTTTCATCTATAAAGTGGTCATGATATGAACAAGTATTTCAGCATCACTTTGCATATTGTATACTGTGCCCAGCCTGCCCACCAGGAGCTGCCTCCGTCAGCCTCCATCAGCCTCCATCAGCTCTCTCCTGACCGAACATCCCCCATCTGTCCCATATCTCATGTTGTTGACTGGTTCCCTGCCCGTCCTGGGTGAGGGATCCCCCCTCTGCTGCTCACCCTGAGCTTTCTCCCAGTGTTTCCTGTTAAAGGTTTTTCTGGGAGTTTCTCCTCAGTCCATGTGAGGGTCGAAGGGCAGAGGATGTTGCTGATGTTATGTTAAGTCCTTTGAGACAAACTGCTTGTAAAAATGGGGGATGAATAAAGGCATTCTGAAGCTGTCTTTTACCTGTCTTGTGAGAGAAGAGTTCCTGGGTTACGTGACACCAAACCATCGGGCTCATAAATTCTCTGTGTTGATGCTGTGAATTCAGCGGTGGTTTATTTTCATGTTTCTTGTTTAATGAGAAAATGTCACATTTAGCTGAACTCATTTCACTTCATTTTAGTGAGCTTAACGCTTTTCAGATCATCAACCAAAACCTGATCTGACGTCAGAATCCGGGCACGGTTTTGTTTTAATGCAGACAATGAAAAACCACAAAGGGGTTCACACTGAGGCAGCAGGAGCAGGTGAACATGGTGAGAAGTAATAAAGTTCGATGTCCACAGATTAGACTGTGACAATTAAGACTTTTAACTTGTGTAAAAATTGTGTAACAAGTGTGTTGATAACACCAACTCTATAATGAGTCCAAACTGTAGACAAATAAGAAAATGTGAATAATCCAAACAAAAATCAAAGGCTTACAGGTAAGTTCTGGGTTGTTGTGTTTCTGAGGGTGATGCTGCACCTCCTCTGCAGCTGCAGGAGCCTCCTGGTTGACCAGAGCAGAACTTTTCTTTTCTGAAGCAGCACATCCAGTGTGTGTGACAGTAGTATGACACTGATGATCTCACTGAGCCTGAGAAGTGTTCAGATTTGTGCTGATGGCCGTGATATGTCTCTGGTTGTATGATATTTCATGTGATTATTGAAGCTTTGCCTCCAGGTAAAACTTTTACCACAAACTGAACAGGTGAAAGGTTTCTCTCCTGTGTGAGTTCTCATGTGCACCTTCAGATGTCCACTCTCAGTAAATCGGTTCCCACAGACGGAGCAGCTGAAAGGTTTCTCACCTGTGTGGATTCTCAGGTGTTTCCTCAACGACCCACTGCAGGAAAAGTACTTCATGCACACTGAACAGCCATATGGTTTTGCTCCCGTATGAATTCTCAGATGCTCCTGCAGGTTTTTCTTGCGGCGAAATCTTTTCCCGCACTGCGAGCAGGTGAACGGCCTGTCTGTGATGTCACTGCTGACATCGCTCTCAAGGACTTTACGTTTTGGACAGTTTAAACTTGACTGAGATGCACTGGTCTCATTACCATCATCAGGTTTAGAGGAGTCAGAGGTGTTTGAGCTGCTGGCTAAAGCCTCTCTGTCCTCCTCACTTTGAAGGTGTGATGACTCACTAACATGTTGGTGGTTTTTGAGATTATAACGCCAAGCAAATCGTTTTCCACAAACGCAATACAGGAACCGTTTCTCTTCTGTGTGGGCCACCTTGGGGTTCATCAGATACTCTTTTGGTGTGAATCCTTTCTCACAAAACGAGCAACTGAAAGGCTTCTCTCCCGCATGAGTTCTCATGTGCGCTTTCAGATTTTCCTCACCACAAAATGTTTTGCCACACTCAGAGCAGATAAATGATTTCTGATCGGTGCTGCCCACATCACTTCCAGGGACAGAGTTTAAACCTGGCTGAGGTTCTCTGACCTCCTTCCAATCATTATGTCTGACTTCAGTCTCAGCTTCAGAGGAGTCTGAGGTCTCGTCATCAGAATCTGATCCTCCCCAGTCCTCCCTGCTGGCTACAGGCTCTGCCTCACTTTGACTCTGATGAAGCTGCGATGAACCACCGACACACTTGTGGCTCTTCAGTTCATGTCTCCATGCAAATCTTTTGTCACAAACACAACAGCGAAACTGTATCTTGCCTGTGTGGCGCGCCATGTGTTGCATCAGATATCCCCTTTGTGTAAATTTCCTGCCACAAACCGAGCAACTGAAGAGCTTCTCTTCTGCATCAGCTCCCATATCTTTCTTCAGGTGATGGCTGTAGCAAAGCCTTTTATCACACTCACTCCTCTCACACTGATGGCACTCGACTCCTGACTGCCAAACAAGTCTTTTGTTACAGAAGCTGCAGATGGTTGGATTGCCCACATCATGGATGGCCATGTGCTGCATCAGATATCTGTATATCATATATTTTTTTCCACACACTGAACAACTGAACGGTTTCTCTCCAGTGTGCATTCTCATGTGAGTCTCCAGAAGTCCATTCTTGGTAAATGCTTTCCCACACTCAGAGCAGCTAAATGGCTTGTTGAGAAAATTACACCTCTTCTCACCGACAGCATCTTCGGTGTCTGTCAGAAGGTTTGAACCTGACTGAGGTTCTCTGCTCTCAACCCAATCATCACAAATGACTTCAATCTCAGCTACAGAGAATTCTGATGTTCTGTAATCCACATCTGGATCTGAACTCCTGGCTGGTTCTGGTCCTCCACAGTCCTCTCCATCAGCTTCTGTTTTCACCTGTTCAGTTTGTCTCTGATGAAGCAGTGAGGACTGAGGGTCCTCTTCATCATCTTCTTCACTCTTCACAGGAGTGATTTTGAACTTGGTGATATCGGCCTCCTCCAGTCCCTGAAGCTGCTCTTCCTGCTGACTGGTCCAGAGTTCCTCCTGTTCCTCTTTAATGTGTGGGGGCTCTGGTGGCTCCTCCTGGTCCAGACTGGAGCTCCAGTCCTGCTGCTCAGGGGGATCCTCTTCTTTACTCACCAACAGGACATCTGCAGAGGACAGCAGAGAACAAACACCTTGAGGAAAAGTGTTAAATCACTGTTTTGTGCCACAAGCTGTGTTGTGGAGCTAAACTAATTGACCAGAAGAGCCAATTTTAAGACTTACTTTAGCCTTGAGTATTTCTGATGTTACAGAGAAACTGACAGCAGCCCTTCCATTTTCTGATCTGTATATGAGCTGTGTTACCATTTAGTTTACATTAAAAGCCTTTGGTAAACCACACGAGGACAAAAGAAGGCACTCGAATCAGCCTCGCAGTCAAAATTCAGTCAGAATAAGTGATTTCCAAATAGCATTAGAGTTGTTCAAAAACTAAACTGAACCGATCTGTGATAGGAACTCCGTCATCAGATGGGGAGCAGAGGTTCACTGCAGGCTCAGCTTTTGGCCACCAGACTGGGACTGAGCCTCTGAGAGCAGTAGGCACCAGTTTGAGGACAGGGGAGACAGTATGGAGGTGATTTACAGCAGCTCAGAGGAGTCTGCCGTGTCTCCGGAGACAAGGAGACGTGGCAGGCGGGGAGAGGAGGAACGCGAAGCAGCAGAGGACAGAGAGACTCGGACATCAGCAGCATGTAGAACTTCTCATATCTCACTCTGTGAACTGAGGATTTATTTGGACCAAACCAGAGGTGAATGTGGAAAGACAAACCAAGACAGTTTGGGTGAGTTTAATTTTGCTTATGTCTCGTCTGAATGAAGTGTGTTTGACGGTGAATTAAAGTTCATCTCGTCTCAGGTGAGTAAAAGACAGTTGGATTTTTCTATCTAGCAAGGAAAACAGGTGGAAGAAGATTTTTTCTGTGGACATTTTGTGGGTATTTGTTTGTTATTAGACTAAACTCTAAGAGAGTTTGTGAAACTCAGTGAACTCTCACTCTATAGCTGGAACTACAGGGGCCTCTATAGGTACAAAGTGGTATTACAGACAGGACAGGTCCAGGAGAAAGCAGAAACCCTGCATGTGTTTTACCATCTTTGTTGAATGAAGATGGATCATATGAGTCACAGTCACAGAGGAGAGAAGTGCCAACTTCACGTTAGTTAAGACAAAAGGTCTGTTTTGACAATTTGTAAACTGACGTGAACTTCACATCACAATCAGCTGTGAAATCTGTGCAGATCAGGTCTGTATTTTCTGTCCAGTTTTGGGTCCAACATTTCTCCCTTCTTGGGGCAAACTCTCAAATATTAGATGAGTCCAACTCTCTGTAGTACATTTTGACAAATCCTCAAGTTTTAGAAGCTGAAAGAAGCAGGCTGTCAGCATGTCTAAGTTTCAGTTAATGATGATGATGATGATGATGATTATAGCTGGCAATTATTTTTTTCTGATCAAGTGGTTCAGCTCCAGATGGCCTGTTCATGCTGGTGAAGGGAAATGTCATCCAAAGCAACGACATGGCACAGTGAAGGGATTCTGACTGTAATGAGCCGACAACGGAACATACAGTGGCAGAGAACAAGACCTTTATTTCTAATTACTGTTCAGTTAATTTCTACAGCAGTTAAAACTTTCCACAGTCGCGTCGCTCTGCTGAAAATCGTTGTCTTCCACCGAGAGAAGCGCTGTTTTCAGTGAGTGCAGATGGTAGACTGGTAGTCAAATTACTCACATAAAACGCAGTTCAACAACTTTACGACCGTTTTGTCAGCAGGCTGCGTTAGCCACGTATAGCCGAGCCCAAATAGCGTAGCTGCCTAAAAGCTTCCAGGTTTAACAAAGAGCCGAGACAGCAACAAAAGTCCCGGTGTAACGTGAGCCGACAAAGTACCCGTCTGGGTCGGGATCTGTTCGTGAAAAGTGGAAGAAGCGCAGCAATTAGTCGCCTTAAGACGACAGGATCTGCTGAACGGTGGCGCCAGCCGCGTTCGGGTCTCGCTCGGGTTTTTCCGGGAGCAGTGAGCAGGGACTGACCTGCTCTGTCCAGCCTCACTTCGGGCTTCAGCAGGGCATCGAGCAGCCTCCTCTGGCGGCAGATCTCCCGCTCCGACCGCTCCGCTCTGTCTTCGTACTCCGCCACGGTTTCCTCAAACAGAGCGACGATCTCCTCCGCAGCCGCCGTTAGCCGCTCGGTGAGCAGCGCCCTCAGCGCCGGGATTTCAGCCGCTTCTTCTCCTTTTTCCACCTGCAGCAGAAAGTCTTCAGCGGCGGCGCTGATCCGCTCATGTACCGACACCCGCAGCAGCTGCACGGCGCACATTTTCCCCCTTTTGTGCGCACTTTGACGCCCCCAATGAGCAAAAATAACAGAGATAGTAAACAGAGTGCAGGCAGACTTGACTTGAGTTCCGCATCGACGACAGCAAACAGCGACCTCTGCTGGACCGGAGGAGAAACAACAAAAACACGTTTTTTTCCACTCGATACAAATACATGGACGCAAGTAGCTACACAGATATCTTGCAGTAAGTAGTGATACCACAGTGAAGAAATACTCAGGTAAAAGTCCCACATTCGAACTTTGCAAATAAAAGTACAAAAGTAAGCCTTAAACTACTATTTTTCTGTGTTTTTCTTTAATGTCACTGCAGTGCAGGACCCCAGTCCCATCTGTTACACAGATGTCCTCCAGAGTCCTGTCCTCACTGCTTGTATTTATTCCAAACTATCAGTTCTTCAGCTGGAGGTCAACTGTTAATCTGCAGACGTGGGACATGTGGGTCCCAGTTGTGTATCCTCTTCATTAGATTATCTTAAATTGAGAGGTCATGTTCATCACATTAATGTTGCAGCTGCTAAAAGTGGAAAAGTCATTTCAGTGACTGCGTAGTTTAACTTACAACAACATATAATTAATTTGTTGATTAGATTTTGTATTGGTAATCTGAATCTGCAAAGTGACTTAAGTTATCACATAAATGTAGTGGACCACTCAGTGTGTAAACAGTGAAACCAAAAGAAGCAATGCAGTACTGGAGTAAATGTTTTGTTGGAATCCTACTTCAAACTTTCCCCCCAGGTCCATCCTGATAAACCAACAACATTGTGTTATTTCAACACACAGATAATAATGATGCACACACACAGTGGTGAAACATGAACCAATTATTATACATCTTGAAATGGTTTTCTAAAAAAGTTTCCAGGAGTCCCATATGTCGTTCAGGTGGTTTGTCAAGGTTTTATTTTTCCGCAACAGTCAGCAAAAATGAAAAGCTGCACAAAAGGAGAAAGTGACCGATTACATTTTAATCTGTTTCATAATAAAACCATCAACAAACGTGCTAACACCCGACAAGTTGTCTTCTCAGGCAGGGAAACTCCATTTGTATGACGAGCTGCCCAATCAGCAGGCCTGAGACGTGTAGTCGAGCGTCGGTAACTCCGAGGTCTGTGTAGAAACAAATCATGGCTGTAAACTGACAGGATCACACTGAACCCAGCGGCTTGCCGTACATTTCTGTCCCTCTAGCAGACACCACAAACTGACAGATGGAGTCTGATGTTTGTTAACGAGCGCCTGAACTAATGAATTCAGAGTGAAAAGCACCTTTCATGTTCCAGGCATCTTAAAGTGCCATTTAATGCTCCTCAATCTCATAATATATAAAAGATTTTCATGATCATTTTTAACTTCATTGTATAGAATTTTACCGACTTACAATCTTGAACTGTTTCGGTGCCTGTCCACATCCCGCAACATTTCAACATCAAATATTATCTGTGTTTAACTAACTTCACAGAGATGGCTGATATTGTAGCACACAAAACCAAAGCTGTACCACTCCGCTGTGGTGAAGAGAGTCGTGAGCCGAAAGCCGAGGATCTCGATTTACCAGTCGGTCTACAGTCCAACCCTCACCTTTGGTCACAAGCTGGAGGTAGCGAGCGCAGGAACAAGATCACGGATACAAGCGGCCACAGGGTGGCCAGGCTCAGCCTTGGAGACAGGATGAGGAGCTCGGACATCCGAGAGGAGCTGGCTCAGGTGGTTCGGGCATATGGTCAGGATGCCTCCTGGACATCTCCCTGGGGAGGTGTTTTGGCCATGTCCATCTGGCAGGAGGCCCTCCAGTGCAGACCCAGGACACGGTAGAGGGACTACGCCTCTCACCTGGCCTGGGAACTCCTCGGTGTCCCCACAGATGAGCTGGTGGAAGTAGCCAGGGAGAGGACAGTCTGGGCTTCCCTGCTAAGATTACCCCTCCAACCCGGACCCAGGTAAGTGGTAGAAAACGAGAAGAGACGAGACAAACCAAAGTAATGGTATGTGACGACCTGGACAGGAGACTGAACCTTCAGCTCTTTCTCCGCTCACACAACTCAAACTGTGCTCGCCATCACAGAAATCAAAGCAAAGTTTGAGCACAGGATTATTTGTGTTTGTTCTCCCCAAACTGACAGAATACATTAGCTGTAAATGAGCAAGCATTAACGAAATGTCGTTCAGCAGCTGTTTGCCCGACTTGTCCACAGTCTCCACAGTCAGACTGTTTTGTTAGCATTTAGACAAATGTGCAATTTCACAATGCAACAGACTAATTATTGTTACTGTGTGACAGGAATGAATGAATCATCAGAATGGCAGCAGTGACAGGAACTCAACTGTCACATTTCGGGTTTTCACAAACCTTGTGATCCGGTTTCAAGCTGTTTGTGACTGTTCAGGATCAGATCTGAGAGACATCGGCTTTTTCATGTGTGCGGAAACATCTGGAGAGGATTCAACTAAAGGTATTTGGGTACATTTCCATCACTGTATATTCTAATATTTGACATGAAGATTTTTATTTTTACTGCAAATGTTTATCAGTTCCAAATATCGATTGTTGCATGGTTGATTACTAACAATCAGCATCAGTCATGAAAAAAAAACAACACACCAGTCAATCCAGACCTCAAACATCAGATTCATGTTTGTTCTATTTGATGCTGGAAATAATTTTTAGCATCTAACCCAGGCTGGACTCTGTGTCATCCCGTTTCCAACAGAATTCATATTATTATTTGCTTGCATGGTCCAGTTCAGTGGATGAGGTGGTCACCTTGTTGAGTTTTCCCTTTGGTTTGATTTCTTTTCACACGGAAAATAAAGTGACCTAAAATGCCTCATTAAAAGCCAGGCCCCTCTGACTAGATGGTTTCCTGCAGCTCCTCCAGTTCGCCCACCATCAGAACATGTTAGATTACTTCTCCTGTCAGGGGCCTGACGAAGATTCTGAGCTGGTCTCCGGGCCCTCTGGTCCTCAGGGATGAGTACATCTCTCTGTGTCGACTGAGTAGAAGCGTATGTGATGAAGATTAGTCCTCTTTGTCTTGGGCAGAACTAAGCCCCGTTTGCAGCACCAGTGCCCCTGCAACACAGTTTTGCATTAAGGGGTGGAGAATGCTGACTGACAGTCTACCGGCGGTAGGCTACAGTCCGCTAACACGTGTCAGCACAGATGGCTTCATGACGAAAATCGAGCCATTTCTGAATGTGAGGGAAATGAGCACCACCACAGTATGCTCTCTCAGTGTTACACCACACATCTCTACATCATCAAATAATGTACTTTTGATCAGAATTCATCTAATGGTGGAATAATGAACATCCCTGGATAACAGGAGTCTGAGAAGCTTGCACCCAAACGTGGCTGCATCCCCGACCCCCTCGCAGACTTGAAAGGTTCCTCTCCTCATGACTGATGGAACCATCACGATGCGTTCAGGGGTTCCACGGTGTCCACTTCCTGCTGTACTTTGCCCGACTCTGAGGAGTCAGCCATCGGACTGTCCGCTGTGTGCAGCTTCATGTGTCTCTTCAGATGTCCCGTCACAGTGAAGCATTTGCCACAGACTGAGCAGCTGAAGGGTTTCTCTCCTGTGTGGACTCTCATGTGGATCTTCAGGCTCCCCTTCTGGGCACAGCTTTTACCACAGACATTGCAGCTGAAGGGTTTCTCTCCTGTGTGGACTCTCATGTGTTTGGTCAAGTCTCCTTTTTCAGCGCAGCACTTCCCACAGAAGGGACAACTGAAGGGTTTCTCTCCCGTGTGCACTCTCATGTGCTTCTTTAAATCTGTTTTCTGAGCGCAGCCTTTACCACAGACGGTGCAGCTGAATGGTTTTTCCCCCGTGTGGTACTTCATGTGTCGGTTCAGGTGTTCTTTTACATGGAAACTCTTACTGCACACGGAGCATGTGAACGGCTTCTCTCCCGTGTGGATTCTCATGTGTCTCGTCATGTTTCCCCTCCCACTGAAGTTCTTGCCACAGAACAAGCAGCTGTATGGCTGCTCTCCGGTGTGACACCTCATGTGTGCCGTCAGCGACCCACTGTCTTTGAATGATTTATCACAACCGGTACAAGGAAACGGTCTCTCCCCTGTGTGGTCTCGTATGTGTCTGTTCAAGTTTCCCTTCAGACTAAATCTTTTCCCACAGTACGAGCAGGGAAAGGGTCGCTCCTTCACTGAAGATCCAGCATCAGCCTCAGGGGCTTCATTGTTTCTGTGAGCGTCCACACATGACCGCTCATTGTTTGTCTGTGTCCAGTCACAATCACTGTCATCAGTTGCAGTAGAGTCTACAGAGTTGTCTTCACTGACTGGTTCTAGGTGTCTATCTGGATCTGAACTCCGGGCTGGTTCTGGTCCTCCACAGTCCTCTCCATCAGCTTCTGTTTTCACCTGTTCAGTTTGTCTCTGATGAAGCAGTGAGGACTGAGGGTCCTCTTCATCATCTTCTTCACTCTTCACAGGAGTGAATGTGAACTTGGTGATATCGGCCTCCTCCAGTCCCTGAAGCTGGTCTCCCTCCTGACTGGTCCAGAGTTCCTCCTGTTCCTCTTTAATGTGTGGGGGGTCTGGTGGCTCCTTCTGGTGCAGACTGGAGCTCCAGTCCTGCTGCTCAAGTGGAAACTCTTCTTTACTCAACAGCGGCTGCTGGATGTCTGAAGGGAACACTGAAATACAGAAACACACATTGAACAAGAGGTCAGTTAATGTAATCCTGAGCCGCTGCAGATAAAATGGTTCTATTAACTGAAATCAGTCAAAATAAATAAATCAGTCAACATAACTGTGGTGGTCGGGGGTGGGGCGGGATGGGCTGGAATAGAATCTGGGCCGCTGGCGCTTGCTCTACCTGTTAGGTTATTAAAATATAATGTAAGAAAGTCAGTTTGTTAAGTTGTGATTATTGAAAAATTACATTTGTGTTCTTTCTGAGCTGTGCTACAACTATCAGTTAACTGATCAGCCATCCATCCATTTTCTACACTGCTTATCCATCAGGTTCGCAGAGTGACTGGAGCCTATCAGCCTCAGGCTCCAGGCTGGAGCCTATCCCAGCTGACTGCTGAGAGGCAGGTTCACCCTGGACTGGTCGCCAGTCAGTTGCAGGGCTGACACACAAAGACAGAGACACACACACACACACACCTCGGGGCAAAGCAGAGCAGCCAGTTAACCTGATGTGCATGTTGTTGGGAGGAAGCCGCAGAAAACCCACCCAGCAACAGGAAGAACATGCAAACTCCACACAGAAAGTTAAACCAAGATGGCGGCACGGGTGCACACAGCGACTCGAGGCTCTCGGCTTTTTGTGTCTTTATTCATGTTTTTCTTTGTGTTTTCATCAATGTTTTTTAACACTCACATCCCACCCCCCTACAGGACGTCACACATACACCCTCCCCCATCTAGCCACATACACACACACACACACACACACAGCATACCATAGACTGGCACTAAGTGCACTTTATTTGCCTCACGTGTATTTTGTATTTTATATTTTTATATTTTTCTTAAGTGTGCAATTTTAATTTTCTGCTGCTATTTATACGTGTGCTTTTAAGTCGAGAATCTGCACAAAATTTCGTTATGCTTGCATAATGACAATAAAGACTCTTGATTCTTGATTCTGAAACTGGGATTCGAACCTGAAACCGTCTTGCTGTGAGGCGACAGTACGAGCCACTGCACCACCGTGCCACCTTATCAACCATGAATAAAAACTTAAAGCACAAAATCAAACTGACGTGAGACTCGCGTTGTATTGCAGCAAAACAGTTCGAGATTATCAGAAACATTAAAACAACACAGAACCAATGGTTGGGTTGACAGCGTCTTAAACTACAACTCCCATGAGGCCTTGCTAACGCTCCTTCGTGTACGGCTGATGGGAGTTGCTGTTACCTGCTAACAACATATTTATTGTGTTACCTTCGCTTAAATGACGACGATTTCGCATTTTACTGTTTAATAAAGCAGTGGATGTCAGTCCATCTCTGACTGTTGACAGAAAAACAGAAAAAATGTTTCACTTAAGTAAAAACGTTGCCGTTTGTGAGGCCGATGCTAGTTAGCATTAGCATGAGTGCGTGTGTGCGGGTCCTCCGGGAGCAGTGAGCAGGGACTGACCTGCTCTGTCCAGCCTCACTTCGGGCTTCAGCAGGGCATCGAGCAGCCTCCTCTGGCGGCAGATCTCCCGCTCCGACCGCTCCGCTCTGTCTTCGTACTCCGCCACGGTTTCCTCAAACAGAGCGACGATCTCCTCCGCAGCCGCCGTTAGCCGCTCGGTGAGCAGCGCCCTCAGCGCCGGGATTTCAGCCGCTTCTTCTCCTTTTTCCACCTGCAGCAGAAAGTCTTCAGCGGCGGCGCTGATCCGCTCATGTACCGACACCCGCAGCAGCTGCACGGCGCACATTTTCCCCCTTTTGTGCGAACAAAGAGAAGCAGCGGGGACGTAAACACAGACACGGAGTTCCGCGTCGACGACAGTTCGCTCAGCGGAGAGCGAAGCGCCGCGACGAACAGCGACCTCTGTTGGACTGGAGGGAGAACATCGCTCGATTTGTTTTTGGTTTTTTTGTTTTTTTTCATTGAAATATTCAATACAAAGCAGTTATTATAATGTACATTCATACAAACAACAGAACGTCAGCCAGGGGGTAGGCTACTTAATAATAATAAAGATAATAATAAATCACAGGCGTTATGTACAGCACGTTACAGTCAGCTGTCATTTCATTTAAGGTTCTTAATGTTACTGGTTGACTTCCTGTTGTCGTCAGTTGTATTCTATGCATGTACTGTTTATTAATCCATCCATTTTCTATACCGCTTATCCGTCAGGGTCGCGGGGGAGCTGGAGCCTATCCCAGCTGACTACGGGCGAGAGGCGGGGTTCACCCTGGACTGGTCGCCAGTCAATCGCAGGGCCAACACACAAAGACAGACAACCACACACTCTCACACTCACACCTAGGGGGCAATGTAGAGCAGCCAGTTAACCTAATGTGCATGTTTTTGGTATTGTGGGAGGAAGCCGGAGAACCCGGAGAAAACCCACGCAGGCACAGGGAGAACATGCAAACTCCACATAGAAGGGCCCAGACCCTGTTTATTAATAAAACATAAATTGAAATAATGCTGACACATAGTGAGCCTGCTGAAACGTGAATTTTATGTTTCTGTTGTACGAGTAAATAATAAAAAACTTCTTCCTGAGACAAACAGTGGTGGAATGTCACTTTTATTTATTTATTACCTTTCTTTATCAAATCATCAAGACCTGGTGGCCTGAGTCTCTTCAGAGGAGGACGTGGACGCTTCCGAGGGGAAACTCTTTTGAGTAACGTAAAGTCATAAAAAAAACAATAGAAAACAGTGAAGAAAGTCGGGAGCGTCTGTAACAGGCTGCGCACGCTGCTTGACGCATGCGCACTGTAGTCAAGAGAAAAAGGAAAGCTACAAAATTATCGCTGCGGCGATGAAGTGATATCTAATCAACAATAATAACGCACATTTAAATGATTCTGAAATAAAGAGTGCCTTTACTTCTGATTCTATTGAGACTAATTTGGTTGTTTAGTAAAGTTTATTTAAGAGAGAAAATGTCGCTGTTGCTGGGATACTGTTGCTAAGATACAGAGAACCGCCATTCCTGCGCGTCGGTGAAACTTAAGTCCGTTTTTAGTCGGTGTTTTCAGCGTGTTTTTAACGGTCTGTCGGTCTGCGGTGGGCACAGGATGGAGATCGTCCATGTTTACACGAAGCTCCGCAGTGAGTTTGGCCGGCAGTGTCTCTTCTCCGACCGGCTTGCTCAGCTGCTGGTGGACGTTCCTCCGGACCCGAGTCTGGCTCTACAGTTCATCCAGAAAAGCCCCCGGGACCAGGCCCTGCAAGCCAGCCGGGACATGTCCGAGCATCAGGTGAGCTTTACCTGATTCACCCGCGGTGTCTTCTGGTGTTAAGAAGTTTACAAAAAGTCAGATCAGCTTCAGACATCCTGAGTATTCACACCCCTTACGGTAGTAAAAGTACTAATAACACACTGTACAAATGCTGTGCTACAAGTACCACATAGAAAATGTCACTTTAGTCAAACTATAAGGGAATCCACTGAAAGTACTCACAGTACTGCAGTAAAGTGTCCCCTGCGGTCCTGTCTGACCTCAGATCAGCTGACTGTGACTCCTGCAGGAGTTTCCTCATGTGGACAGCAGCTGATGATTCTGTTCCCTCTGGTTCATCTGCTGATTGTTAATCAATACCTTTATTCTATATTATGAACTCAGCTGAACGGACCTCTGGCTGACGCCTTCAGGTGGCTCATGTCCAAACAACATGAAAAATCATTGAGACTCAGTCTTTCTATATTGTTGGGTATTTATTTATTTATTTTTGCCAGACATTAGACTTTAAAAGTTCTTCTGTACCTTAAATTTGTGTTTAATACAGTACTAACAGATTTCAGTGAACCTGCTGTGGGTTGAATCTTTTTCTCATGAAATGAGACCAACAAAAGCCATGAAACCATCACGTTATTCTACAGTTGGTGGTCTGGGGCCCCGGGGCCTTCAGCGGATACTGAATGACTGTACCGGTGACACGCTGAAAAGGAAAACTAAATCAGTCGTGGTTGTTTACAAAGAAGAATTTTCGTTATTTGTTCTATCCAATATTATTCAATGAACTGCACGCAGTGTGATTAAGCGACGATTGGTTTCTGTATAAGCCAGGTGTCTGGTTCCTGTGTTTCTGTCTGCAGGTGAATACGGAGCGTTTTGAGTCTGAGAGCTGTGGGATAAACCACATGGAGGGGGGGTGGCCCAAAGACATCAACCCTCAGGACATGGAACAGACCATCCGCTTCAGGAAGAAGGTGGAGAAGGACGAGAGCTACATCAACAGCATCCTACAGCTGGGCAGCGTAAGATCCACATTTCGCGTTGACCCTCAGCACTGAGCGCTGCGTTTGTAGCCGTTATGATGCTGTTACAGCCACGCCTCCAGCTGTGATGTCACTGTGTGATGTCATCATGTGTGTGATCCAGGTTATGGAGCACTGCATCAGACAGAACAGTGCTGTGGACATCTACCAGGAGTACTTTGAGGACAAGGAGGAGGTGGAGGAAAATCAGGAGACGCCATCCGCGAAGACCATCAACGTCTTCAGGTACGGCTCACAGCACAAAACATCAAGGACACTTATTTAGTCCTCGTCATCACCTTTGTGTCTGCAGAGATCCCAACGAGGTGAAGCGCACCGTCACCGGCCTGTCGTGGCATCCTGACGGCGGCAGGAAGCTGGCAGCTGCCTACTCCTGCCTTGAGTTCCAGAAAACCTCAGCAGACATGAGCCTGGACTCCTACATCTGGGACATCGGTGGGTGAGACAGTTGGACAGACAGCAGCTGGATTTAAGACCACCACAGAGTTCAGTCTGTTTAGATGGATTTTTCTTTAACTTCAGAGAACCCAAACAGACCAGAGATGACTCTGAAGCCAGCGTCTCCTCTCGTCTGTGTGGACTACAACCCCAAAGACTCCCACACTCTGGTGGGAGGCTGCTACAATGGACAGATAGGTGGGTTCGGGTCCAGGCTGACAGACAGGTGATTTCCTCCTTCCTGTCTGTGAGAAGGTTTGTAATCTGTGGTTTTGCCCGTTTTAGCGTTCTGGGACACCCGGAGAGGCAGCCAGCCGGTGGAGTTTTCCTCTGTGGAACAGAGTCACAGAGACCCTGTCTACAAGATCATCTGGCTGCAGTCCAAGACCGGGACAGACGCCTTCTCTGCCTCCACTGATGGACAGGTAGACAGGTAGACAGGTGGACAGTGTATAAAGTATTTAAAACGTCCAACCTCTCCATCTCTCTGTCAGGTTCTGTGGTGGGATGCTCGTAGGCTGAGTGAGCCCACAGAGCGTCTGGTTCTGGATCCAAGCAGAGAGGGGAACCTGGACCGAGCTTTAGGAGCCATCTCTTTGGAGTTTGAGTCCACCATGGTGAGCTTTATGTGCTGATGGTTTTTAGTACCATGCGCAGAGGTGAGTCTTTACCCCATAGGTCCTGCTGCACCTCCAGAACACTGGCAGCTCTGTAACCAGGATCGAGCTGCAAGGCAAGGCCTGCACCTTGACCTGCTGCCTGACTGGCTAAGCCCCTGTCCTCTGTGTCCACATCTGCTGATGGTGGGCTGATGGTGCTCCCCCCCCAGCAGCACAGCTACCAGGATCCCAGGGACACACAACTCTGCACCATGTCTCCAAAACAAAGAATGATGGGCTGCCGTTACAGCTTTGGTTGAAGTTCAGCAGACTTTTTGTTGTTGTTTTTTCTGCTCAAACAGGACATTTCTGATTAATCTACGACCAACAATTAAGTTATAAAACATACAAACTCATCTAACTGTTCATTCTCCATCAGTGTCCATGTCTCAGCCTCACTGTGTCCTCCATGTCTCTCCAGCCGACTAAATTCATGGTGGGGACGGAGCAGGGTGTAGTCGTCTCCTGTAACAGGAAGGCGAAGACTCCAGCCGAGAAGATCGTTTGTATGTACGACGGTCACCATGGGCCCGTCTACGCTCTGCAGAGGAACCCCTTCTTTCCCAAAAACTTCCTCACCGTGGGGGACTGGACGGCTCGCATCTGGTCTGAGGACATCAAGGAGTCATCCATCATGTGGACCAAGTAGGAATGAGACACGTCCTTAACAGGATGTGGATTTCACATTATTACCTCCTATTAATGTTCAGTTGAAAGATGAATAATCAGGCGGTAACTACAAACTGTAGAGACCAATTCTTTAAATTCTTGTTTTCTCTGCGGTCTTCCTGTCTCATCTTCCTCTCTTTCCTGTCCTGTCCATCTGCTGTTGTTGTGCGCTGTTTAATGTTGTCTGATCCCGTTTCCTGTTTGTGCTGGTTCTGTATTGTTTCCTCTCTTTCATCTTGTCTCATCTGATTCCTTTCACTCATTTCATCTTGTTTCCTTAGTCTCAGTTGTTCTGTTTTGGTCTCTTGTCCTTTTCATCCTGTCTGGGCTGTTTTTCTTTTTGTCTTGTGTCCAGTCATCCTTTATGATCCAACCTCATCTTTTTAACCTCAAGTTATCTTGACCTGACCCATCTTTTCTTGTCGTCTCTGTCTTACATGAGTCCTTCCCGTTTTCTCATCGAGGACCATCTCGCCTCCATCTGTTTCGTCTAATCGGGTTCCCTCTTGTCCTGAGTCTCACCTTGTCCTGTTTGCCTTTGACCTGTCTTGCTTTTTTCTGCTTCACGTTGGCAGATTTTGGAAATTCCACTGACTCGAGCTCCTGTCATCTTTTTGATTTTTCAGGTATCAGATGTCCTTCCTGATGGACGCCTGCTGGAGTCCAGTCAGACCATCCGTCTTCTTCACTGTAAAGATGGACGGTATGCTGGACGTCTGGGACATCCTGTTCAAACAGAACGACCCCACGCTGAGTCTCAAGGTGCCTCCATCTCACCTGCACAAACGCACATCATTTTATCAGCTTTTAGTAAAATCATCAGCAGGTTTTTGTTTTTGATATCATGAACTGCAGCAGAACACACAGAACCAAGCTGAAACACGAGATGTTGTTTTTGTTTTACCTGGGGTGCGGCTCAGGTGTGTGACGAGGCCCTGTACAGCCTGCGGGTTCAGGATCACGGCCGTCTGGTGGTGTGCGGCTCTCGGCAGGGGACAGCCACACTGCTGGAGATGTCCTCCGGACTGTCGACCCTCCAGAAGAACGAGAAGAGTCTGCTGGCCGCTGTGAGAAACACTCGCTGGTCTGAGATCTGCTTCAGTATCAGCACAAACAGGAAACGAGCTCCATGTTTGACTGGGAACAGACAGATTCACTTAACTGTAGGGCTGACGGGAACAAATATCAAAGACATAACAAATCCATCCATTTTCTATACCGCTTATCCGTCAGGGTCGTGGGGGAGCTGGAGCCTATCCCAGCTGACTACGGGCGAGAGGCGGGGTTCACCCTGAACTGGTCGCCAGTCAATCGCAGGGCCGACATAACAAATGTGAAGGAAATTTGATCGTATTAGTGTTGACCGTTTCTGCTTTGGGGTTTTGAGCACAGCTCATTTGGTGATGGACTGATAGCAGATAGTTAACACAGCGATCATTTTCACATTCGAGGTACGCAAGTAAAATGTGATCGACTGTCAGTAATTTGAAATTGAATTCCAAACGGTTTCTTCAGTGAACTGAATCTGACTGTTGGTCAGTGTTATTTTTTTAAAATTCTGTTTCCATCCCTATCCCAGCTGACTACGGGCGAGAGGCGGGGTTCACCCTGGACTGGTCGCTCACAACATTAAAAAGTTTAACCAAAAAACATTAATTGATAGAGAACCCCTGAACGCCCCCTCAACATCAGTGTTTGTGAAGTGTCATCAGTCCTTCACTACTAAAAACAGATGATAAAAAGCATCTGAATTAACGTTCAAATCGGAGATGAGCAGAAACAGTTGATAAAGCGTTTGTCCACACGTCTGCAGATGTTTGAGCGAGAGACGAAGCGAGAGAAGATCCTGGAGGCCCGACAAAGAGAAATCCGTCTGAAGGAGAGGAGTCGATCGGAGCAGAGCCGAGAGGAGGACGCGGGACGGGAGGACGGAGAGGACAGTCAAGATCAGCTGATTGCCCGAGCTGAGAAAGACTTCTACAGCGTGGTGGAGACGGAGCTGAGGAGGAGGAGGGACAGGGAGGAGCAGGCAAACCGGGTCAGGACTGTTTTCTCCAGATTTTTCACACAGAATTCCAACTTTAACTATTTCCAGCATGCATACAGGACCAATAAATTCTGAATTATTATTATAATATTAGAATAATAAATAGTAAAATGCCAAATTTAAAGATAATGAGTCAAAAAAATTAAAGAGATTTAACAGCAGACTGAACGTCCGAATGTTGTTTCTCCTCAGGAGAAAGACGTCTGTGAAGAGAAGGAAGTCAGAGACGAAGCAGAAACCTCAGAGACTGAAGTGTCACAGTGAATTCAAACGTTTCTGTTTGGTGAGAACAAACTGTGGCATAAACTTTAATAAAATCTGTAGGAGCAAATGAAGAACCTTTCTTTTAGTTCTAAAGACATTTTGAAGTGCTTTACAGGAGGAACAGAAGAGAGAGATGAAAAGATGGATTCAAACCACAAAATGTAACGTCACGAAACCACAGCTTTAGTGTTGGACCGACCATGTGATGTCCTCTATGTCAAACCAGCCCTCACAGAGCCAATGAGAGAAGAACTGCAGTGCCAAGTCACTGAAGCACTGATCACTTCTGTTTTTTCAACATCCTGAACAGAAGATTGATAAACTGAACTGATAGCCTGCAGTGCTTTGAGCTAAATGCTAACATTAGCTAATCATCAGTGAACACAAAGTGCAGCTGAGGGCAACATGAACATCTTCAGCTCTGCGGGTATGTGATCATAAACCAAAGTGTTGGACACATTAACATGTTCATCTCATGGGGGCGCTAGACAAACTTATTACAGTTCATGTCTGAAGCAGATTCCCTCCCAACTGTTGAGATGTTTCAGGCCGGACTGAAGGGGAGGACAGACAGACAGTCACTTCCACAGACAACACTTTTCTGTGGAAGAGGTCATAAATTGAAAATAGCCGGACATTGTTTGAAATGAGTGTCAGTGTGACGTGAGAACAGTATGATGGGAACTGAAAGTTGCCAGGATGTATTTGTGGCTGAATAAATATACATATTTCACACATTTACACATTTGCCAGGGTGGCTGCTTCCACCTCACTGTGCAGTAATAAATGGCAACCTGGTAAGGCTAGTCAATTAGTTTAACACTTAACAAGGCTAACCTGCGAACAGGATAAGTAGTGCAACCAGTCGATGCAATAAACACCAATAAAGGCTTAACCTCAGCTCGACAGCACAACGTCATTGAACAAGAGAACCAAGCTACTGTGCAGCATGGACCCTGTACACGTTTACACCGCCGCTCGCTGCTGTGAACACTGGAACACATAGCAGAGTGGATGAGCAGGAGAATAAGGTCAATAAAGTCATTTCAAAACAATCTATTCGACGATGAAAAACTGTTTTGTTTGTTTGTTTCACATGCAGCACATTTACTACGTTTAAAGTTAGTGATGTCACTTTAATGTTACATGTGTGTCCTATCGGTGTAATCTGTAGCTCTAAAAATGTATAAATAATGTAGTACATACAACAAAACTCTTTCATTTCACGTTATTTGAATGATTTTTATTATTATTATTATTATTATTTTGCTTGTTTTATTTAACAACCATGTAAGAAACAAACAATAATACATAAATGGTGATCGATATACATCATGAAATTGAGAAAGAGGTAAATGATACAGAAAATAATAATAATTAAAAAAAACAAGTAAATTGAAAAATAAGAATGAAATAAATAAAAATAGAAATAAACACATGCCAGGGGTCACAAGTAAAATAAGAGAAAGAATTAACTTGAATCAAAAATATTCTTAGATTTTTACAAGAAAAAACTGAAGCAGAATTTAAGTCAGAATATCACAAGAAAAACTTTTCATTTCAGGACAACAAAAAGGTCCGTGCGTATGAAATATTTTGAGAATAAAACTTTTGTCTTTCTATGGGAAGATAGTTGTAATTTTTCAAATAGCTTTAATTTTCCCTCATTTTTTACTTTATTACTGAAAAGACTTTAATAAAAGTTTATTAAAGTTCAAGTTTCTTTCATTAAAAACATCTGAGGAGCTTCAGGTTTGTTTTTCTGAATCAACCGCGGTGGCTTCAGGTTCGTTCGGTCGTGTGTGGTTCAGTCCCTTTGGCTTCAGGTGCTGTTCTCAGGTCAGCTCGTCTGATCTGCCGTCACGCCTGAACTCTGGTGAAGACTCATGTTGGAGGCAGGAGAAGGAACTGGGACTGGGCTCCAGATGGAGGGGTGGGGGGTTTGAAGGTGTGTGGGGGGGGCGTTGCTCTGAGGCGAACTGTTGCATGACATCCAACCCACCTGCCGGCAGTGACGAGCCCTGCGACAACGACGGTTACCGGGTGGTCGTTTTTTGTCAACTGGTTTAGTCTCCTCCGCCGTTTCATGACCCGGTGGTGGGCTCTCTTTACCAGCGGTGGTGGTCTGCAGTGGTCTCTCCACAGCGAGTCCCCGGGCCTCCTCCTTCTCTGGATCATCAGTGCCCCCTTTGCTCCTCTTGGTTCCTTGCTGCAGATCGTTCAGGTACTTCTGCCTCCAGTGCTGCTGGAGGGTCCAGTCCATTCCTGTGTATGAGGTACCTGCAGACCAGGTATCCAGTGCGGTTCAGGCTCTCGGTGCAATGCACTCAGTTTGTTATTGTCTTGGTTCCCTGCAAATTTATTTTTATATTCTGGAAATACTCTTTCTATTTTTCTAATTACTCCTTGGCCTTTAGACTTCTAATTTAGGTTGGAGCAAATCATAATTCCTTTATTTATCCCTGAAGGGAAATTCTTATAACTGTAACTGTAACAACCCAGTTTCCCCCAGGGATCAATAAGGTATTTCTGATTCTGATCGAGGAACCATCTCACTGATTGTTTGAAGTTCAGGATGGTGGTGTCAGACGGGACCTGACGACCCCTGGTGAGGAATTTGGTGTGTCAGTCAGGGGGTCAGTCAGTCAGTCAGGCTGTAGTATTTATATTTATATATAGAATCTTTTAGTCCAAACAAATGTCCCCCTTATACAGTGGCAAAGACACTCAATGGAAACTATCACCTTACTTTCAATTAGAATAATCACAAAAAGAACCAAATTTAAACACCAATTTTACGGAAGACTAAATGACTGCTGATTATCTTTTATTATTTTCAAAAGATCTGCCACACAGTTAAACCATAAAGAGCGCAGCCGTGGTCTAGAGGTTTGAGAAGCGGCTTGTGACTGGAGGGTTGCTGGTTTGATTCCAGCCCAGACTGGCAGGAAAAATCTGGGTGTGGCGGAGTGATTAATCAATGCTTTATCAACCCCCTCTATTAGTCAGCTGATGTGCCCTTGAGCAAGGCACGCACCCCCCCCAGTTGCTCCCTGGACACCTGACATGGCAGCCCACTGCTCCTGTGTGTTTCACTGCACGCGTGTGTGACAATAAAGTTTGAAGTTTTTTTTAACCAATTACAGCTACTGCAGTCATTCATACTGATGTCTCCACAGCTTCCACAAAACCCGTGAACAACTTCCGCAATGAAGTGCTTGTTAATGCCGTTATTATATGTAGAATTTATGAAAACACAATTATAATTCAGTTTTATTTGATTTGTGTTTCCACACTTGTGTATATCTATCGATTAGTCAGGAACATTGAACAAACGTTTCTAAATTAAGTTTGGTTTAAAGTTCGTAGCAAGTGCTTTTTCACGACAAAGCGTTAAAACTACAAAACATGTTATAAACCAAGTAAAACAAAAAAAAAACACCAAAAAGCGTGAATCGCCGCCACGTACCGCTGACGCAGCCGTGACGTAAGTCTGAGCTTACGGCGACGTCTTACGCAAAGGCGCTGGGTCGAGGATCCCGGAAGGGTCCTCGCATTGTTTACATTCTCGTCTTTGTCCAGTGGAAATTCCGCCAAAATGTCCAAAAAACGGTCCAAAGGCGGTGAGAGCAGCAGCCTGCGGGCGGTGATCGACGAGCAGCTGACGGCGGCCGCTCAGGAGATCTTCTGGCTGCTCAAGGAGCGCCATCAGACGGACGTAGAGGAGCTGAAGGAGCTGGTGACAGAGCGGATCTCCGCGGCCGTGGAGCACATCTTCACCGTGTTTGAAGCGAGCAGAGCGGCCGAGCGGGGAGCAGAGGAGCCCGGTGAGAGTCTGACAGTCGAACCTGCCCTGAGCCGACCGGAAAGGCTACAGTCCGCGTAGGAAGAGTTAACAGGCAGTGGTGGAGGGTAACTAAGTACATGTAATCATGTACTATACTTATGTACAATTTTAAGGTACTTATACTTTACTCGATTATCTCCATACCTAATACATGTACTCCACTAAATGTCAGAGAGAGATCTTGTAGTTTGTACTTCACTTGATTTGTAGTGGAGAAATTGGAGTATTTTTACACTGTGGTATTACTACGTTTAATAAAGTGAAAGGTCTGAGTACTTTCTCACAGAGTCAGTGACTCCGGTGAAATAATCTCAGTGTTCGTCTCGAGCTTTGAGCCACAATACGTAGTCTTTATCAGAGTTAGTGGTCAGTAAGTGGCCCCTGGCTTACAGTCAGCACAGCAAAATGTGTCAGTCACCCAAAATACTGAACCCAGGAAGTAAAAAGACACTAAAGTCAGAATCAGAATCAGCTTTATTTGCCAAGTATGTGTGACCATACAAGGAATTTGACTCCGGATTTTTCTCTGTCCTGTGCACCATGCAAAATACAAAATAGCAATAATAATAATAAAAATGAAGAATAAAATATTTACAAGAAAGGGAATATATATATATATATATATATATACATGTAGTGCAAACAGTGTGATGGTTCACACAATGGCAGGTGGTTTACGGGGAGATCAGGGAGACAGCCTGGGGGAAGAAACTGTTTTTGTGTCTGGTGGTCTTGGCATACAGAGCTCTGTAACGCCTACCAGAGGGAAGCAGATCGAACAGTTTGTGTGCAGGGTGTGAGGGGTCTGCAGTGATGCTTCCTGCCCGTTTTTTGACCCTGGACTGGTATAAGTCCTGGATGGAGGGCAGGTCGGCCCCGATGATTTTTTCTGCAGACCTGATTGTCCGTTGCAGTCTGTTTCTGTCCTGTTTGGTGTCCGATCCAAACCAGACAGTGATGGAAGTGCAGAGAACAGACTGGACGATGGAGGTGTAGAAGATGGTCAGCAGCTCCTGAGGCAGGTTGAACTTCTTCAGCTGTCGCAGAAAAAAACAACCTCTGCTGGGCCTTTTTCCTGATTAGGTCTACGTGGGACTTCCACTTGAGATCCCGGGCGATTGTAGTTCCCAGGAACTTAAAGGAGTCCACAGTAAACACTGTGTTGTTGAGAATGGTAAGGGGAGGTAAGGTGGGTGGGTTCTTCCTAAAGTCCACTGTCATCTCCACAGTCTTGAGCGGGTTAAGCTCCAGGTTGTTCTGACCACACCAGAGGACCAGCTGGTCTACTTCACGTCTGTAGGCAGCCTCATCACCATCCTTGATGAGGCCAACTACAGTTGTGTCGTCCACAAACTTAAGTAGTTTAACGGACGGGTCCCCTGAGGAGCAGTCGTTAGTGTATAGGGAGAAGAGCAGCGGGGAAAGAACACACCCCTGGGGGGCGCCGGTACTGATGGTTCTGGTGCTGGAGGTGATACTCCCCAGCCTCACCTGCTGCCTCCTGTCAGTGAGGAAGTTGTAGATCCACTGAGAGGTGGAGGTCGGCACTGTGAGCTGTGAGAGCTTCTGGCGGAGGATTTCTGGGATGATGGTGTTGAATGCAGAGCTGAAGTCCACAAACAGGATCCTGGCATATGTCCCTGGGATGTCGAGGTGATGGAGGATGAAGTGCAGTCCCATGTTGACTGCGTCATCCACCGACCGGTTTGCCCGGTAGGCAAACTGCAGGGGGTCAAGCCGGGGGCCTGTGATGAACTTCAGGTGGTTCAGCACCAGCCTCTCAAAGGATTTCATGACCACAGACGTCAGGGCGACGGGTCTGTAGTCATTCAACCCCGTGATGGTGGGTTTTTTGGGGACTGGGATGATGGTGGAACGTTTGAAGCAGGAGGGTACTTCACACAGCTCCAGAGATCTGTTGAAGATCTGGGTGAAGATGGGTGCCAGCTGGTCAGCGCAGATTCTCAGGCAGGAGGGGGACACTCCATCAGGTTCTTGGCTGAGGTTTGCTCTGTTAAAATCCCCAAGAATGATGAGCAGGGAGTCTGGATGTTTTGCCTCCATGTCTGATACCTGGTCAGCTAGGTGTTGTAACGCCTCCGTTACACATGCCTGAGGTGGAATGTAAACACTGACCAGGATGAACGAGGAGAACTCCCGCGGTGAATAAAACGGTTTACAGTTTATGAATAAAGACCCAAGATGAGGACTGCATGATTTCCTTAACACTGTGACATCTTTACACCAACCTTCGTTGACAAAAAAGCACGTTCCGCCTCCCCTCTTCTTTCCAGAGAGCTCCGAGTTACGGTCCGCACGGAAGAGCCGGAAGCCGGGCAGCTGGAGAGAAGCGTCCGAGATGTGTTCGCTGAGCCAGGTTTCAGTGAAACACAGGGCGGCGGAGTTCCTAAAGTCGGAGTTTTTGGAGATTAGAAGCAGCAGTTCGTCCATTTTGTTAGCCAGGGAGCGAACATTTGCCAGGTGAATAAACGGGAGCGCCGTGCGTAACCCCCGCTGCCTCAGCCTAACGAGCGCTCCTGCGCGCTTCCCCTGACGGCGTCTCCAACTCCGCGTAATTTCATAGAGAGCCGCTGCGCCTCTGACCAAAAACCCCTGAAAACTTCCAGAATTGTGGAAAAGTGGTGGAAAATTGGGTAGAGATGTATCTCTTATGTTCAAGAGTTCTTCTCTGGTGTATTGAAATGAGAAAACTCGTCCACAGGGTGGAGAGAAACTCCGAGGCGACCTTCTGTTTAAACTCATAGACACAATTACATTCACGGCTTTGATTGTCCTTACAGCGGCATTAGACCCAACAGGTGACACATTACAGGGAGTGTTTCAGTAGCCGCAGTGTGGTGGGCCGCCGGTTCAGGCCAGCTACTGATTCAGCTGTGCCTGACTGTGCTGTGAAAACCAGGAAATGTAGAAGGTCCAGACATTTTCAGCAGCACATTCAAAACGTGGATGGTCTGTTGCTCGGCTCATCCAAGCTCTGTATTGCCGGAGCGAGAACTTGATTCGCGTTGCGGGCAACAAGTCAAACTCGTCCCCCGTTAGGGTTGGACCCCACCAGGGCTGCCCTTTGTCACCGGCTCCCTTCATAATCTTTACGGACAGGATTTCTAGGCGCAGCCAAGCGGTGGAGAGTGTCAGGTTCGGTTCTGTTTCTGCTTTTTGCAGATGACGTGGTCCTACTGGCGCCATCGAACAGCGACCACCCGCTCATTACTGGGTTGGTTTACAGCCACGTGAAGCTACTTCAGCCAAGTGAAGCTACTTCCACCCATGAACTGGTGGAAGTAGCCAGGGATAGGACAGTGTGGGCTTCCCTGTTGAGACTGCTGCACTTGCGACCCGGCCGGACCCAGATAAGTGGTAAAAAATAGAGATGAGACGAGACACTCAACATCCATCCATCCATCCATTTTCTATACCGCTTTATCCGTCAGGGTCGCGGGGGAGCTGGAGCCTATCCCAGCTGACTACGGGCGAGAGGCAGGGTTCACCCTGGACTGGTGGCCAGTCAATCGCAGGGCCAACACACAAAGACAGACGACCACACACTCTCACACTCACACCTAGGGGCAATTTAGAGTAGCCAGCTAACCTAATGTGCATGTTTTTGGTATTGTGGGAGGAAACCGGAGAACCCGGAGAAAACCCATCGGCATATATTTTGTCATAAATGTGATTTCTGTATGCCAGGCCATTCGCAGGTTACCTCTGGGCCAGGTGTAGCCTGTGATCCTTGCCGGACAGATGAGACTGAAAGTAACAGTTTGCCTCTTAGTGAGACCACCTGTAACCTCATACTGTGGTCCCCAGAGTAATCACAGCTAAATACTGCCACCTGCTGCCAGAAACCAGAACGACACCGCTTGTTCTCCTGTTAAGACAACAGGAAATCACTTCTTTGAATACGAGTTACCGAACACGTATCCTGCATTCGATTTGTACTCGTAAGTCGGAACTCTGTTGCGTTAAAAACCGAGTCGGACGCCTTCTGTTTGCCACAACACAAGTCAGCTCGTTTGTAACATCATTCAACCATTGTTGCTATAGCAACATCCACCGGTTACAAGCAGCACCAGCTGATAAACGTCACATTACACAGCATTTCACGCCTAACCACAGCTGTGTGTCCACAGGCAGCAGTGAGGCAGTGTTGTGTATACGGCTTACCAAATTGAATGCAGAACATCACAGCTTTTATTTATTTGTTTGCAAACTCGGTGTCCTCTGAGGATGAACAGAAAACAACTCAATTGCAGCAATAGTATGCCTTTGTTTCTGTGTGCATCACGTTCATTTACAGCATGACTGCTGCTGTACCAGCCTTTCAGTGAAACGTGTCCAACTACATCATGGAAGTGACGTGATTTTTATGTTTTCAAACAAATCAAGAGCATTTCATGTGTGTTTTAAGGACTTCCCTGAAATATTTTGACAATGTGATGAGGGTACGATCATCTACTGTGAGGTGGAGCACAGACACTCAGTTCACCAGCTGTACAAGTAAAATGCATGAATAGATGGAGAATTTACGCTGTCATGCTACTGATGCGTCTCTGACTGGCTTTCTCCATCAAGTGAAACATCATCCAGTCACTCTTCTTTTACTTTGGTCTCTATCACATTTCCACTTTTGCCACCTTTGTCATCAGGGTTATTTTCCTTTTGTGCTGTAGAGTCTCCACACATACTGCTGTTGGACCAACCACCCACCAGGGAAGAGCTACTGGGGAAAACAAATCCTGTTTCACAGCAGATGTGTTTCCTTTGTGCCATAAATCGAGCCTTCATTTTACAGCAAAAGTCCTGCCTGGTGCCAGAAACAATAGCAACCAATATAAATGGTGTCATTTTTCCATAGCTGTTTCAAAGTGAGATCAGCATATATTTCTAATAGGTTTGTTAAGAGAAGAAAAAGTTGTTGTTTCCACTTAAAAGCATAAGCCTGTGCAGAAGTTTAAAAAGTCATGTCTCGTGGGTGAGGCCTGTTTACCAAACCACATGATAAAACTTACTCTCTTCACTTTTGATAGTTTTTATGGAAGTTTTTATGGACACAAAAAGTTTCTAAATGCATCTGAGAGAAAACTGACTGGTGTCCATCTGAACATCTGACTCTGATTGACAGAGAGAAGAACTGTTGAACTGTTCCATCAAACAAAGATCTGAGTGATGTGATTTAAATAAACTCATATCATGTGTTTCCTTCTTCAGAGTTGTGTTTGTCAGTCGGCGTCAGGAGTCTGTCTGATGAGAAACACCAGAAGCGCAATGTCTCTGTGGACAACCAGCTGAAGGAACCTCTGCCGGGAACTTCCTCCAGACCAGAAAATGTTTCTGAACCGGACCACCACACAGCCTCTCCGGCTGGCAAGGAGGAGGAGGACGAGAATGACGAAGAAGCAATGCCTCACTGCTGCAGAGTCTGTGGGAGGTCCTTTGACAGGAAGGGCTTCCTGATGAAACACGTGGAGAAACACTTGAAGGAGGCAGAGTGTGTTTGTGGTCTATGCGGCGAGCGTTCGGAGTCCAGCGACGGCTTGAGGCTGCACCTTCAAACGCACCGTGACAGCAGCAGGACCTGCAACGTCTGTGGCAAGAAGTTCCCGTCAATCCGAGCTCAGGAGACACATCTGAGGCTGCACACGGGAGAGAAACCCTTCAGCTGCCTCGTCTGTGGCAAAGTCTTCAACCAAAAGGGCAACATGGTGACGCACATGAGGATTCACACGGAGGAGAAGCCATTCAGGTGCTCCATCTGCCACAAAGAGTTCAGCCACACTGGCTCTCTGGAGCGGCACATGAAGGCCCATGACGGACAGATGCCATTCAGCTGCAAACTCTGTGGCAAAGATTTCAGCAAGAGTACCGAGCTTAGGCGCCACATTCGGAGCCACGAGTCCAGTGACAGGAGCAGGCGTAGGAAACCGAGTCTGACTCCTTCTCACTGCTGCAAGGTCTGTGGGAACGCCTTTCACAATAAAGGTAATTTTCTGCGGCATGCAGAGACTCATTTAAATGATCCTGCGTGTCGCTGTGGTGTCTGTGGAGAGCAGTCTGAATCCTCTGAGAACCTGCAACTTCACATCCAGAGTCACAGAGAAACCAGCAGGATCTGCGACATTTGTGGTATCAGCTTTAGGGACATGGAGATCCACATGAGGACGCACACTGGCCAGAAACCCTTCAGCTGCAAAGACTGTGGCAAGGACTTCCCTAGGAAAGGCTCTCTGGAGAGACATATGAAGCTACATGCCGGTGAGAGGCCGTATATCTGCGAGTTCTGCGGGAAGACCTTCATCGAAAACACTGTTCTGAAGAGACACATCAAGAGCCACATGGGAGGGAAGCCAAGGATTTACTCCTGTGACGCTTGTGGAAAGAAGTTCACCATGAGCCAGCATCTGGATGTGCACAAGAGGATCCACACTGGGGAGAAACCGTACACCTGCAGGGTCTGCGGGAAAAAATTCCGGCAGATTGGCAACCTGGACTCCCACATGAGGATCCACACGGGTGAGAAGCCATTCATCTGCAGCCTCTGTGGGAAGAGGTTTCGCCAGAAGATCTCTCTCGAGACCCACGAGAGATTCCACAAGAAGGAGAAACCGTACAGCTGCCACCTCTGCACCAAGGGCTTCGTCCAGAAGATCGACCTGAAAAGACACATGCTGACGCACACCGGGGAGAAACCGTACAGCTGCCTCATCTGTGGGAAGAGGTACCAGGAGAAACGCTCGGTAGAGTCGCACATGAAGGTTCACGCCGGAGAAAGAGCCGACAAAGATGTGACACCGAATATGAAACGGCAGGAAGGAGTTCACGCTGACTTCATCCAGCTGTGACCTGCAGAGGCACTGACATGACTCTCACGATATAGGTCTCATGCTTTTAACTCAGATAGTTTTACAGTCTTATTTTAGTGTTATGCTGATCTGTGAAGCCTTTTTATACTAAACAGTGTTCAGTAACTAATTGATTTTCCACTGAAGAACCTTTTCCAGTAGCCCTGGAACTTTTTTTTTGGAAACTTTGGTACCTTACCTGCGTCTCTACTGCAGGAACAGGGGAATAGATTCAGTTCCTGTTTGGAGTCTGCAGTGCTGAACACCGATTGGTCAAACACAAACTCCAAGCTGCTTCAACTCTTGTACACAGAGGCAGATGATCTGCAGGTCTTCACAGTTCTTCAGATGCAGCAGAAATACAAACAAGAATGTGCAAAAGAGATTTTCATTTCCCACGTGAGCTTAATGTCACATACCAAGTGGTGGTTCTGCTTTTGTGTCCACTGGTGAATTCCTGGAGCTGAATTTGCACAGGAGGTAAAACCAAATCCAGCTTCCAGGTACTTGTGTCTGTGTTTGACCTGTTAGAGGCAATCAGCTCTGCAAACTCTATGTGATAGTTCCTGGACTGTAGATGTTTTTGGAGCTGAGCAACTGTTTTAAAATTCTAAAATCCCCCTTTTTTTAATCTATCCACAGTGCAAGAACTGGGAACGATGATGATGATGATTTTTTAGCTCTCTTAGCCCAAAGGGAACTTTGAGCGGCGTAAGTGTGACTGGTTGAAGACATGAACAAACACAATTTAAAATCCGAGTTAGCCGTGTCAACAAGAGCTGGAACGAACATCAAACTGTGGGTGGTTCCTCTCACAGATTCCCCAGAACTGTTCAGTCCAAAAACGCCGTATCAGACAGTACTCACCCTGGAACAGGAACTTTTTGGGACCAGACAGTAAAGCCCTTGTTAAGACAAGGAATCTGTAGCAACTGCCAGTCGAAGTGACGGTTTTCCACCTCTCAGACAGAGGAAACACTGGTCAACAGAGAGGCAGCCACATAAGTTAATTCAGTTATTAAAAACTTTGTGTTGATGATCATTTAGTCCAAACACAATCTGATGTGTGTTTGATCTCTTTATTTTTCTCACTCCCCTTCAGTCTTTATATTTTAAAGTCTCAACCTTTTAATATAACAAATTAGAAACAGAAGAAAAAGTCAGAAAAGACTAATGAAATGTTAGCTGTCAACTTAGAAGAAGAAGAATCAGAATCAGCTTTATTGACAGTATATATATTTTTACACACACACACTGAATTCGTCTTCTGCATTTGACCCATCCTTAGTTGAACACACACATGCAACACCTGGCAAATTACATGCAGTGAAACACACACAGGAGCAGTGGGCAGCATCAAGCGCCCGGGGAGCATATTGGGGGGTTAAGTGCCTTGCTCAAGGACACATCAGCCGGCTACCTCCGACTTTCTGGAGGTTTTTTAAAAACATCACTTTGTTTCTCAATGATAATTTCATGAATGTATTATATAAGTGTAGAAAACTTCTTTGACAAACATATCAGGTGTTTCAGCCTGAAGATGTGTTGTTTGAAACTAAATCCTGTTCATGAAAGAAAATTAAAACATTTCATCTTCCCAGTTTGACTTTCTGCTGTCGTGGTGCGAATGAAGCCTGATGAGCAGCAGTTGTCCTCGGATTTCAGGCTCCGACGGTCCGTTTCTGTGTTTGTCCCGTGAGGCTCCTAAACCGAGACATTGCTAACATTTAGTTCATTTTCTGTTGAATTACTGATTCTGGGCCCACAGTCATTTCAGCTCCAGGCTTGACTTCTGGTAGCGTTTCAGTCTGACTGAACTTCATCAGGAGGAAGAGGAGGAGGCTGATGCTGTCTCACTCCAAACATGTACCTGTTATTAAGTTATTAAGTCTCTAAGCATTATTTTTTTATATTCCGCCTTGATTCATTTTGCGCTTCTTTAACTCTCGCGTTTGAGGGTCGATGAGGATGAGCTGATCTCAGAGAGCTTTTATCCTGTCTGCTCTGTGCTTTTGGATGTTCATTCAAGCCTCTTAGTTCGATTTCATGTCTACTGTTTGCTGTAGCTCCCGTCTCAGTAACTTTCCCCACGGACTCTCCTGTTTGATCCTCAGTAGATTAGTAGGCAAGCGTCTGCTGGACTTCATGTTATGTTCCAGCTTTAACTCTTAATGAGTAAGCTTGAATCAACCTCCGTGTTCCAGCAAAGCCATTCACCTGCCGGCATGCTGTGTGTCCCAGCAGGTAAGTCACGTATTCAGGTAATCAGCGTTCAGATGATCTAATGAGCTCTGGTCTGTCAGGCAACACACAGAAGAAGAAGAAGAAGAAGAGGGACTGTTGGAATTTAACAGCATCTTATGTGTGAAGTCAAGTTAGACAGAAAATATGACATTCATTTGGTTCCCAGGAAAGCAGAGAGCAGACAATCAAAAAGAAGCAGTCAAGAAAGGAACAGAACACGTTTCACTGCACAGAATCAACAGGTCTTCAACATCCTCCTCTGGATGGACGTGACAAAGTGAAGGTTTTACTGTAGTACGTGTGTGTTGTAAATACATAAAACTCACGTTTCAGCAGGCTCACTATGTGTCAGCATTATTTCAATTTATGTTTTATTAATAAACAGTACATGCATAGAATACAACTGACGACACCAGGAAGTCAACCAGTAACATTAAGAACCTTAAATGAAATGACAGCTGACTGTAACGTGCTGTACATAACGCCTGTGATTTATTATTAGTTTGAATCCAGTCGTGTTGTGTTTTATTAACAGTTAGTGTGTGTTAAGTAGATCTCTGCTCTTCAGTTCAAAGGTCATTTTTAACCATTTAGTAACCATCTGTGCCGCCTTATGATGACATCACACAACAAATCTTCAGTCCATAACAAATCGAGCGTTTTCTTAAAAAATGCCACAGAGGTTCCCATTGCTATCCATACAATAGATTTTTTCTCTGCAGCTTCTGGACTTTGTTTAAACCTGAAAAAATGTGAGCTGTTTCCTCTCAAAGACTGCGGTGAATCCACGATCTATAATATACCTATTAGAAACAAACTCAATTACCTTGGAATTACTATTGTTAAAAATCAGACAGATAGATGCTTTGAAAATTTTAATATGATTATAGACAAGACAAGGAAAAAACTGAACCAATGGCTTCAAAGAGATCTATCGTTGAAAGGTAGAGTGTTACTAACAAAGGCAGAAGGGTTGTCTCGCCTCACTTATGCCGCTACTCCCCTGGCTGTTGAAAAGCAGATCTGCAATGCCATTGATAAGCTATTATTTAATTTTATATGGAAGAATAAGACGCATTATGTGAAAAAATCTGTTGTTATGAATACTTATGACTCTGGTGGTTTAAATTTTCTTGACTTCACCACCCTCAACAATACATTTAAAATTAACTGGATAAAGCAATTTCTACATAATCCTACTTCCACTTGGAACTTTATACCCAAATATATCTTTTCTACCATTGGAGGCCTTGAATATGTGCTACTATGTAATTATAAAATAGAAAAACTTCCCCTAACTCTATCAAACTTTCATAGGCAAATGCTGTTGGCATGGTCCTTCATCTATAAACACAACTTCTCTCCACATAGATGCTTTATTTGGAATAATCAACATATCAAATATAAAAACAAATCTTTATTTATTAACTCCTGGTTTAATAATAACATCATTTTAGTTACCCAGCTACTCAACGATAGAGGAAATCTGCTAAATTATACAGAATTCCTTCAAATATATGGTATTCCTGTTACCCCCAAAGACTTTGCAATTGTAATGGATGCCGTTCCTTCTGGTATCCTAACTCTTTTAAGAGGTGCTGGAAAACCAATTTGTCCTCCTTTAGACCCCACATTAACATCAGTGGGGCAAATGTGTTTCTCTATCAAAACTAAAAAAAAAAATTGTCTTATTAGATCATTGCTTCAATCTGATATTACCACTACCCCATATGTTGTCCAGTACTGGTCTAATATTGTTAACGGGTTGAACTGGGTTCATATATGGAATCTTCCTTACAAATATTTGATTACCAACAAAGTTAGAGAAGTGTCATATAAATTAATCCATAAATACTATCCTACCAAACACTATCTGCTAAGATTTGGGAAGGATGTGTGTGTGAACTGTTCTTTCTGTGGATCTGAGCCTGAAACTATGATGCACCTGTTCTGGAACTGTCACTATACTGCCTTCTTCTGGAAGGAGGTACTGCATTACATCAAACTGAAGACTGACTCAGACTTCCTGTTACAATGGAACAACAGACTTTTTGGTGTTCATGATGTTAAAAGTAAAAAACAAAAGGAATTATATGTCATAAACTTAATAATTATATTGGGTAAATATCACATACACAAAGCCAAAGTTAGTCACTCAAACCCCTACTTTATTGCATTTCTAAAGGAAACAGAACAGTATATGGAAAGTATCTGTGAATCTAACAATAAGAAAGCTATGAAAACATATCACTTGTGCTCTACATTTTCTGCATTTGTTTAAGTAGCCTACCCCTGGCTGACGTTCTGTTGTTTGTATGTATGTTCATTATAATAACTGCCTTGTATTGAATATTTCAATAATAAAATTTAAAAAAAAAAAAAAAAAAAAAAAAACAAATCGAGCGATGTTCTCCCTCCAGTCCAACAGAGGTCGCTGTTCGTCGCGGCGCTTCGCTCTCCGCTGAGCGAACTGTCGTCGACGCGGAACTCCGTGTCTGTGTTTACGTCCCCGCTGCTTCTCTTTGTTCGCACAAAAGGGGGAAAATGTGCGCCGTGCAGCTGCTGCGGGTGTCGGTACATGAGCGGATCAGCGCCGCCGCTGAAGACTTTCTGCTGCAGGTGGAAAAAGGAGAAGAAGCGGCTGAAATCCCGGCGCTGAGGGCGCTGCTCACCGAGCGGCTAACGGCGGCTGCGGAGGAGATCGTCGCTCTGTTTGAGGAAACCGTGGCGGAGTACGAAGACAGAGCGGAGCGGTCGGAGCGGGAGATCTGCCGCCAGAGGAGGCTGCTCGATGCCCTGCTGAAGCCCGAAGTGAGGCTGGACAGAGCAGGTCAGTCCCTGCTCACTGCTCCCGGAGGACCCGCACACACGCACTCAGACCGACACTTCCGCCCTACTTCAAAATAAAAGTCTAACAACAACATACGACAGTGAGAAAATAAACGGTTAAGCGATTTAAATGACATCTTTTGTGAAACTGGTACACATTAAACATCACACTGAACCTTGTTACCATAAAGCATTACTTGTTACGTGCAGCTCAGATCTCCATATTATTTCGGTTTATTCTGAACAAGGACTCTAATATTTCAGATGTCTCTGTGAGGGCTGACAGTTTCGGATCAGATTCCTCTTCCTGTGTCACCCCGTTTAAGTTTGCTCAGCGTTTAAGTGCAGGAAGTCATCAGGACTTGATGAAACACCGTGAGTCTGCTAAGGGAAACAAATGTCACGCTTAGTGTGAGCTTCTGTGTGATCTTTGCACGGCAGTGACACATTTGTGACTGGTGTGTCACCAGGTGTTATTTTGTCTCCTCAGAGTTTCTGCAGGAAGTCACCCTGAACCACGCAGACCGCCAGCCGGTCGACTCTGCCAAGGCTGAAAGGGTCGACAGTCCACCGACACCTCGCTCTCCTTCACCCGCCTACCGTCCGCCAGTCTCGCCGAGCAGCTCTGCCGTCCAGAGCGACGGTGATCCAGACAGCGACTGGGCTAAACAGAGTCAGACTCTGAGATCACCGAGGAAAAAGAAGAGAGGACGACCACCACTGGCTACCAGAAACAAACGGAAGCGTTTGACCCCAGCTCCGAGTTTCATCTGCCAAGTGTGTGGACGCTCTCTGCAGGGGAAGGGTTTCCTGCTCAAACACGTCCTGCAGGTCTGCGCCACAGACCCGGACTGCTGCTGCGGCTTCTGTGGTGAGCGTTTAAGCTCTCCAGATGACCTTACAGCTCACCTGCAGACGCACCAGGAGACAAGTAAAACCTGCTCATTCTGCGGGAAAACCTTCCAGTCCATTCTGGCGCAGGAGCTGCACGTGCGGCTGCACACTGGAGAGAAGCCATACAGCTGCGACATCTGCGGCAAGAAGTTCAGCCAGAAGGGCAACCTGAACTCGCACGTTCGCGTCCATGTTGCCGAGAAACCCTTCAAATGCAAAGAGTGCAGCCGAGCGTTCTGTCACGTGACGTCTTTAGAGCGGCACATGCAGGAGCACAGCGGCGAGGAGGTGCACACCTGCACCGTCTGTAGTCAGGAGTTCAGGAAGCGACGCAGCCTGCAGCGACACATGGCGACTCATCAGAAGGAGGCCGCCGACAAACCGCAGAGAAGACGCAACTCGGCGCTGTCCTTCCACTGCAAAGTGTGCGGGGATGTCTTTGACAAGAGAACCCTCTTGGTGAAACACGTGGAGACTCATCTGCAGGACCCGGACTGCTGCTGCGGACTCTGCGGACACCAGTATGAGTCCGCCACCAGCCTCGCCACTCATCTGCGCTCCCACCGTGAGATTGGCAACACCTGCCACATCTGTGGCAAGTCATTTCCGGCTCACGCCGCACTTGAGATGCACATGAGGATTCACACCGGGGAGAAACCGTACACCTGCAGCTTCTGCGGGAAGGCCTTCAATCAGAGTGGCAACCTGAAGACACACTTGAAGATCCACACTGGCGAGAGGGCTTTCTCCTGCAGCCTCTGTGGTAAGGGCTTCACTCAGAAGCAGACTCTGGACACTCATGTGCGCTTCCACAACAAGGAGAGACGCTTCCTGTGCCAGGTGTGTGGGAAGGGTTTCATGCAGGACGTGGACCTGAAGAGACACATGCTGATCCACACTGGGGAAAAACCATACAGCTGCAGGGTCTGCGGGAAGAGCTTCCAGGCCAAACGATCTCTCAACGGGCACCTCAAGGTCCACATGGATGGGGAGGGGGGGGCGGAGCTGGATCAGACCTCTGAGAAGTCGAGGACGGACGGTTTCTTCTCGGGCTTCATCCAGCTGTAGACCAGACTGGTGTTTTTCCCGAGTCCACCAGTTAGAGAGTAAAAGCTGGACTCAAACCGCCAAATCTCAGCTGTGGTTTGAATGTAAAATCCCTCCCACCTGGGAGGGTAATGAACCGAGTACCAGATTACTGTACTCAAGTAAAAGTACTTGAATCAAAGTGTACCAAAAGTAAACACTTTGGGAGAGATGAGTCCAAGTTTCCGAGTCAGAACCGAAGCCACAGGATGGACAACTCTGTCCAACACTCACGTTTGTCATATTAGAAAAGTCAGAAGTACCTGATAACCAGAACGCAGATCTGTCAACAGTAACCTGATCGGTGATGGAAACGCACTGCTGGTCGTTCTGGCTCTCGGCTTCTGTCTTCGGATGCCCTCAGTGTGCTGAAGGAGCAACGCGGCATCACAGCAGTTTTAATGCATTTGTGTGCACAAGTCAAAACTGGGAAACTTGCGTCCTGTCAGTGTTTCACAATAACCAAAGTGGGATTTGAACCCTGGATTCTGGTGTGACAGTCCTGGACCACCTGTGAGGTTTGCTGATGTTGTGTTTCATACGGTCATAGAGACACAGTGACAAATACCGAACATTCATGTCCATGTAGATTTAATTTCATGACTATGTGACAAACTGCTGTGGTACTAAAACAACACAATACAAACTCAGAGTTCAGTTCAGAGGAGAATAAACTGGTGCTTTTATTTTCAGCTCAGCTGTCCTGACTTTAAAACCAGGTTTGATTCAGTCAGCTTCTTCACCTGAACTCAGGTGAACCTTTGTGGAGCTCAGTGACATGTGGTGGTCTGCAGACATTGATAAATGATCAATAATCTGCGGGCTGATTTTTCCAGCAGACTTTCTCTGGTCTCACTGTGTCTTGTACAGACTTTAGGGATGAGGTGTGAAAACGACTCCTCACTTTGAGAAACCAGATGAGTTTCATGATGTCTCAATAGGAACCACACAACATAAATCAACATGATGAGTCTGAAGATGAGACACTCCAGCCTGTGATGAAGAACAGACATTCTGCTCGTTTCACAGGAAATGAGAAACGTCTTGGAAATAAAATGCTTCTGACTTCTGCTTCTTTATTCAGAATCAAACAAAACATCTTGTTTCCTTTGGTCTGCTGGATGATAAAACCTCCTGCTCAAAGTGTTTGCTATCTTTTCTGTCTCTAAACACTACAATACCCATGAGTCTCTGCTGCTGTTGCTGTGGAGAAGTCCATCACCATGGTTACAGAGTTGGTTAGAATGTTTTTATTTCCTTCCTGAATTAGAACTTTGTTCTGACGAAAGTTTGACTTTCTACCAAAGTGGCTTTGTTTTCACATTTATTTAACTGAAATGATACTTTCTGTGTATTTGACTTTAAAGTGTGAATCCAGAGGTTGCTTTAAAGCCTGAATATAATTATTCTGAAGTAACACTGAGTCATTTTCATTTAATTCAATTTTGCTTTCACTTCATTTTCTTTGAATGTGATGTTTTTATGCAAGTGAATTTATTTTTCTTTTTTCACCTGAAACAACCAAATGCATACACTCCGACTCTTACTTTGAATGTCCGTGTGTGTACTTGTACCCTGAAGCAGCACAGCCGGGTTTTGTTGCAGTGTTATCAGCAGTAACAGTAGGACTGTCACTGCAGTTTCCTGTGCTTTCTCACTGGCGTTGCTACTGCCAAAAACCAAATCGGAGTAGAATCGTATTTTCAGCAGCAGCGGTATTTTGAGTGGTGGGAGGAAGTGTAGTGTATCCTCCGGTCCAGCAGGGGGAGGCTCCGACTCCTTCGCTTCTCAGCGTGAACTCGTTGACCCGGAACAGACGAGTGTTGTTTTCCTTCCTGGTGGCCTGTGGCCGGACCTCTCGACCGGGATGTCCCTGGAAGAAACCCCGCTGCGCTGCGGTCTCCGGGTCCTTACGGAGTCAGTGTCGGAGCAGTTGACCCGGGTCGGTGAGGAGATCCTGGGTTTGCTGGAGAAGCGGATCGGAGGCTCCAGAGGCCGCCTGCTCCAGCTGCTGCGGTTGCTGCTCACCGAGCGGCTGGCGGGGGCTGCCGAGCGGATCGTCGGGCTGCTGCAGCGGGAGGTCGAGGATTACCGGCGGCAGTTGGAGCGGCAGGGGCGGCTGCTGAAGGCGGTGCTGAGCCCGGTGGTCCGACTGAACCGGACAGGTGAGTTTAAAACTTGCGCTGTGCGCCTGCAAAGTGCGGCCATGTTGGAGCCACATCAGCGCTCTGAGCTGTTGCTGGGTAACCAGAAGTCAGCCAATCAGGGGTCAGAGATCAAACAGCATCACTGAAGTAAGACCAGGACCAAGTGAGACCAGGCCAGACACACACATATACACTTTATGTGAACGGGATTACTGACCAACTTTTATAACAGTAACTTAAGTAAAATGGATGTAAAATGGAATAGCAAGTCACACTGTCATGTTGTGTGTACAAACATCTGAAGTTGCAGTAGTATTTGTAATAGTCCTTAAACGCACCATCAGCGAGAGAAAGTAAATAGAAGTTAATCTTAAATATACAGTGTAAAGTTGTTATGACCACATTACTTGTACAGACCAGCCGACATAAAGAGAGATGCACAATGAGCACTTCAGTGTTGTTATAAAACACGACGTATCGGGAAACATCAGGCGCTCGAGTGCAGAAACGATGCAACACTTTTGATATGATTTTGGGGCAGCCGAGGCCAAGAGGTCGGAGAAGTGATCTTGTGATCGGAGGGTCACCGGTTCGATTCCCCCACCGAAAGAGCAGGAAAAATTTGAGTGTGGTGGAGTGATTAATGCGACTAATGCTCCCCACCCCCCTCCATTAGCCGGCTGATGTGCCCTTGAGCAAGGCACTTAACCCCCCAATATGCTCCCCGGGCGCTTGATGCTGCCCACTGCTCCTGTGTGTGTTTCACTGCATGTAATTTGCCGGGTGTTGCATGTGTGTGTTCAGCTAAGGATGGGTCAAATGCAGAAGACGAATTCAGTGTGTGTATGTAAAGATATATATACTGCTAATAAAGTGATTCTTCTTCTTGATTCTTAATGAAAAGCGGCATAAAACTGGATGGTTATTTACAGTTTTTTCTTCCAGATTCCATCAGGATGACTGGTGCTGAGAGGACTCTGCTGTCTGGGTCCAGTCTGGTCCCCACAGCCCCACTCAGCTCGGCCTCCTCTGATGCCTCTGCAGCTGAGAGCGACCGCTCCGACGACGACTGCAAGGCAAATGAGCGCTGCAACAAAGAAACAAACATGACAGGTGGAGGGCGGAGGTCCGACAGGCGGAGACAGACGGCGCCGGCGGCAAACTGCTGTGTAAACTGTGGAAAAAGTTTCCGTCACAAAGGGAATCTGGTGAAACATGTGGAAACACATGCAGACAACCCAGAGTGTCTCTGTGGCATCTGTGGTGAACACTACAAGTCCTCTGATGGCTTTTTTGACCATCTCAGATCTCACAAAGAAGCCACCAGCAGTGGTGGAACATGCGAGGTCTGCGGGAAGACGCTACAGAACATGGAGACGCACATGAGAAGTCACACCGGAGTCAAACCCTACAGCTGCGACGTCTGCGGCAAGAGCTTCCCCCGATCCGGAGCTCTGAGAAGACACAGGAAGATCCACAGCAGGAGGACACCTGATGTCTGCCCAGTCTGCGGACTGACCTTCACCCAAAACCGGCTGCTCCAGGATCACCTCAAAACCCACGAAGAAGACGATGGTGACCAGAGTGAGGAGGAGGAGGTCAAGGATGATCAGTCAGAGAGAGCAGGCAGGCAGAGCTCTGAACTGAAGTCGTCTCCGTCCTCGTCGCTCTGCTGCAGAGTCTGCGGTGATTCCTTCCATAGCCGAGGGTTCTTGAGAAAACATGCTGAGACACACTGCAGGGAGTCTCAGGGCGTCTGCGGCGTCTGTGGACAGCAGCTGGACTCGCCTGATGGTCTGCTGACTCACCTGCAGTCCCACAGAGAGACCAGCGGGACTTGCAGCATCTGCAGCAAGAGTTTCCAGAACATGGAGACACATATGCGAAGTCACACGGGGATCAAACCATACCGCTGCAGCTTCTGCAACAAACGCTTCCCTCGAGCCGGAGCGCTGAGACGCCACAAGAAGATCCACGTTGGCGAACGGCCGTACGTCTGCCAGCGCTGCGGGAAGACATTCATCGAGAACAGTGCCTTAAAGACTCATAGCAGGAGTCACTCACAGGAGATCAACAGCGATGAGGACCGTCAGAGTCTGGAGCCGGAGACAGACAAATGTCCAGCTGCTGGAGAGAACGCCAAGGTGTCGACTCAGATGTCTCACTGCTGTAAAGTCTGCGGGGAGTCTTTTCAGAGTAAAGGCAGTTTGAGGAAACACGCTATGGGTCACTCAGAAGAGTCCATCTGCGGCATCTGCGGTCAGAGTTTACTGCCATCAGAGACCTTGGGGAACCACCTGCAGGTTCACAGAGACGACGGTAAAATCTGTCACATCTGTGGTAAAACCTACCAGAACATCGAGACTCACATGCGGAGTCACACCGGCTTCAAACCGTACTCCTGCAGCGTCTGCAACAAATGCTTCCCTCGGCCCGGCGCCCTGCGGCGCCACAAGAGGATCCACAGCGGAGAGCGACCATACGTCTGTGAGTTCTGCGGAAAGACATTCATCGACAACAGCTCTCTGACGACGCACATCAGGAACCACACCGGAGACAAGCCTGCCCACCGTGTCTCCTGTGAGACCTGTGGGAAGAGCCTGGCGTCGATCCACGTCCTGGAGGTCCACAAGAGGATCCACACCGGCGAGAAGCCGTTCCAGTGTCGTGTCTGTGGGAAAGCCTTCAGGCAGGTCGGAGGCCTGAATGCCCACATGCTGACCCACACCGGGGAGAAGCCATTCAGCTGCAGCCTGTGCAACAAGAGCTTCAGCACGAAAGGATACCTGGAGACCCACATCCGCTTCCACAAGAAGGAACGAGCGTTCAGCTGTCACCTGTGCTGGAAAGCCTTTGTCACCAAGAATGACCTGAAGAAACACCTGCTGACACACACCGGAGAGAAACCCTACAGCTGCAAGGTATGCGGGAAGAGCTACCAGGAGAAACGCTCCCGAGACGTCCACATGAAGGTGCACCTGGATGTCCACATCGGCAAAGACCCAATCAGGATTCAGGACGGTGTGCAGCCAGACTTCATCCAGCTGTAGAGGTCACACAGACCAGTTTCTATTCTGGGATCATGTTCTTCTCTCAAACTGAGGAACAAAAATCTGCTGCGATGGCTTTCAGTTGTCATCAGATACACAAAACCGCCACAAAGGAAATGAACTGCACTTTAACTATCACACCCTAACAGTTTCACAAAAATCCTTCAGTTTCTCAAACATTTTTCAGATGTACGTTTTCTAACGAGAGCTGCAGTCAGCAGGAGTTTACACTGAAGAGGAATCTGCGGATTGTTTTGTCAGTTAATGGTAGAAAATCAGAGGTCAAGATGACGTCTTTGAATGTTTTGTCCAAACAGCAGTCCAAGTTGGAAACATCGTTTGGTATTTGGCATTTTTTGCTTTGGTGACTAAAACCATTTTATTCTCAAAATAGTTGCTGTCTAATCAATTAATCAATCAACCAACTAATGAACTAATAAACAGTTGTGTTTCTGTCGCTGACATGCAGTCACAGATTCAACATGAAAGTTCAGGCGGAGTCCAGTTTGTGTCCTCTGGTGAGTCTCAGTCCAGTTTTCGCTCTCTTCGAGCTCCGTTTGGTCTCGGCCTCCTGAGGGAAACATCTGCTCTGGAGCCGCTGAACGTTTTATTCTGAAAACGAGGCTGCGAGCTCCATTCGTGATGAACCCGTCAGACACAACACAGAGTCGTCGCTCTTTCTCAGCTTTTAACGACCGAACTGCTGCTGAGTCACTCAGCAGGTCCAACAATCCATTCAGACGACACGAAGTGACACACAAGTGTTTCATAAGTTCTTTAAATCAACTGAGGTGCTTGGAAGTCCCTGAACGAGTTCCTGCGGTCAGTCAGTGTTTTAGGGGTCACTGAGTGGACTCCTACTGTCCCTCAAATGCTTCAGTTGTCTTTGACTGAGTTCTTTAAGTCCTGAAAGTATTCCGAGCACTGGAGTTAGTTTCTGCATCAGATTTCCCTGGAGTAAACTGGGTCCTGGGTCGGTTGAAATGTCCCACTGGTCACTGAGTGACTTCTGACGGTTCTTTAAATGTTCCAGGGGACCTGACTTTAATATCGTAACAGAGCATTTCTACACTGTAGCTCTACTGCTTTTACTCAAGTAAACAAAGCTTCTTCCACTGCTGCACGTGGCCTTGGAGAGTCATGTGAATGTGTCTGACTGGTGTGTCTGCTGTTAACCGGTGAAATTTGCTCAGTTCAAACAGGATCAGATTTTCAGAATAAAACAACTAATGTAACTATTAATAGAAGGTTTTTTGAGTTTTTGAATGTTAGAGGTTTCCACTTCACAGAGCCCATCAATCAGGTCTTTAACCAAATTTATGCTAAACATTAGAGAAAGTGTTTCTTTTTGAATAGTAAATTAAGCAAAGTTGTACAGTACTTTTGTACTTTCTTATGAGATTCCGGTTTTGGTGATACCAGCACGGTGGTTAGCACTGTCCCCTCTCAGCAAGAAGGTTCTCGGTTCCTTCCTTTGTGGACTCCAAAGACAAGCAGGTCAGGTGACGTCAAACTGCCCGCAGGTGTGACTGAGTGTCAGTGGTTGTTTGTCTCTGTATGTCAGCCTGTCATGAACCGCCGACTTGTGCAGGGTGTGTCCGGCCTGTCGTCCTCGGTGGTGATACATAATGGATGGTTTGGCTGATATCAGTGATTTAAAGAGACAAAAACAGAGCAAGTCTAAACTATTTTCGGACTCGTGGTATGCGCCTATAGTGCTTTTATTGTGAAGACGTGAAGACTTCCTGTGTGCCCCCGTTTCAGCTTGTCGAAGTAGTTTTCCGGTCGGCAGACATTAAACCCAGCAGCTTCTCTCTGTTTCCCGGACCGGCAGTCAAACATGTCGAAGCTCGACGTGTTGCGGCTGTTTGTCGACCAGCGGCTCGCCGCGGTCACCGACGACATATTCCGGCGTTTTGCTCGAATGATCGCCGAATATGAACGCGAAGTTTTCCGACTAAAACAAGAGATCGACCGACAGGAGAGACTCCTGGAGACGGCTGGACGAACTGTGGACAGACCAGAAGACGGGCCGGTGGACAGACCAGAAGACAGACCAGACGGTCAGTGGACAAACTCTGTGATGCTTTTGGTTGGATAAAGAAAACGTCCCGTGCGTGACGTGGCAGTTTTTTGCCGCCAGATGTCGCTGTGGTGTCACAAACCCAAAGCCTGCTGAACAATAATAATAATTATTATTTGTGTTGCATTTTACATAAAGTGCTTTACAACAAAGAAACAAACGCATGCCGCGTGCCTCATGTGAAAACAGTAAACAGGAATTTGATTGTTTTGTTGTTGCTCTCACTGGTGACACAGGAGTAAAGAACTGGGCTAAATAAACAAATAAAGGGAAACAATAGATGGGACTGTGTGGAGGACTCACAGACACCACTGACCAACAACATGAACAAACACTGAGATGTTCTGCTGGCTGTGGACTTGAATCCACATACAGCAGGACATACGAGCAGGGACTGCGTTCATATGTGGGCAGTCGTGGATCAGCAGTTAGGGTGTCGGACTCGTAACCGGTGGATCGCTGGTTCGATTCCCCGTCCCGGTGTCCATGGCTGAGGTACCCTTGAGCAAGGTACCTAACCCCCACTGCTCCCCGGGCGCTGCACGCGGTCGCCCACTGCCCCGGGTTTGCTGTGTGTGTGTGCACGTCACTTGGGTGGGTTAAATGCAGAGAGAACAAATTTCGTTGGAGTGAGTTCCCTCCAATGACAAAATATGTCACTTTCACTTTCACTTTCAAAAACTGAACCGAGTGACGCTGGGCTCCGGTATCATCAGCTTCATGTAAATAAAGTGTCAGCAGTGCAAACAGTGACTGTGCAGTGAAACGTCTCAGGGCGTAGGACAGACCACACACATGGAGGGAAAGACATGAGATGAGGACACTGTTTTCACCGTCCTTATCATGTTAATTGGCTAAATATTACTGACTGGTTTCTCTCAGGTGTTGTCACAACAGGAGAACAGCAGGTGAGGGGGCGGAGTCCCCACATTAAACACGAAGAGGGTGGAAGACCAGAGGGGACAGACACTGGGTCCACACGGAGTCCTGACTGGCTGAGGGAAAGACCTGAAACAGTCCACAGGTGTTTGTCCAGTCAGGTCTGGTCCTGCAGGCGGGAGGCAGAGCCTGCTGTCAACAGAGAGGAAGTGCTCAGGGTCAAACAGGAAGTGGGAGAGAGCGGCATGATGCTGGAGACTGCAGTCAGAGCGGAGATCAGATCCCCTCAGGAAGGTCAGTACAGAAACCTCGGCCCCGCTTAGAACCACACTGAGTGTATTTTCTGTAAATATTTTAATCGATTAAGTGATGTTTCGTTGGTATTGGTGGTCGAACGAGATGCTCTTTTCGAAGCTCATTGCGATCAGTGAAGCAGACCGATAACCAATATTTGTATTGAGATACATTATCAGTAATAATAAAAATCTTTGTGTCAAATTTTAGAATAATAACAGAAACTTTTGTTCAAAGCCTTCAAGCAAGTTTAAGTAAATACAGCAAAAGAGAATTTTATGATCATTATTTCTAAAATCGAAGTGCAGGAAGCTCCCGGCTGCTTTTCTTATTCAATAATAATATGAACAAAATGACTGGGCAGCGTTTTAGGAAGTAAAAATAAGTGAAGCTAAAATGTGTCCCTGTCCTCACTTCGTGTCTCAGTCCAGAGTTTCTCAGCAGCTTCTGCTCAGAGACTTTGGTGAAGACTGAAGGGAAGTTCACACTTCTTGTTCTTCTTATCCTCCAGGTGCTTGGCAGGTTTTCACCACAGAAGAAGAGAAGCAGGTGAGAGAGCAGAACTTCGGTCTGCACATCAAACAGGAGGAGGGCGGAGCTTCAGGGCCAGAGGAGATGGTCACCCGGTTCACACACAGTCTTGACTGGCTGATGGAGAGCTGTGAGCATGAGGGAAGTCCATCATCCAATCACACCCAGTCCTGCAGAGAGGGCGACCTTCTCCCAGCTCAGTCAGACCCTCTGATAAGACCAGAATACAGAGGGACCTGCATATCTACAGACCACAACAGAGACTCGATTATCCAATCAGAATCAGGTACTGAAGACAGTGACGACTTTCAGTTGGAACCAGGTCTCCACAGGTCTGAGGGAACTGGAACTCAGCCTCCTGCAGACCAGAGGCTCCTGGTCTGCGGCAGCTGTGGACGAGAGTTCAGTTCAAAGCGAACTCTGAGGAAACACATCAGACGCAACACGTCTCAAGACCAGGACCAGATGTCCTGCAGCCTCCGCAGACAGAGGGCTCCTTTCCAGAGTCCTGCCAAGTCCTTCAGCTGCAGAATCTGCAGGAGTTCCTTCTCCACACAGGGGATTCTGGTCCGGCACGCTGAGAACCACTGCAAGGAGCCTGAGAGCCGGTGCGGGGCCTGCGGGGATTGTCTGGAGTCCACCGAAATCCTTAGAGAACACCTGCGGTCCCACAAAGAGCTGGGCAGCACCTGTGACGTGTGTGGGAAGAAGTGCAGCTCCATTAAAAGGATGGAAATCCACAAGCGGGTCCACACTGGAGAGAAGCCGTACCGCTGCGGGTTCTGCAGCCGAGACTTCAGCAGGAAGGAGAGTCTGGAGAGACACCTCAAGGTCCACAGCGGGGACAGACCCCACCACTGCGGACTCTGCAGGAGAACCTTCACCAGGAAGGAATACCTGGTCCACCACCTGAAGACCGGCCACACAGAAAGACCAGCTCCACCTGCAGGGACGAGCATGACACTGTGAAAGCCGTTAGAGCGGAAAATAAGAGCTGAGCAGCTGGGGGGGGGCGGAGCTTTACTGGAGATCAGAAAAGTCAGCTGAGCCTGACCAGATTCTCTGCAGCCAGACTGAGCTTTTCCAGTTGACCAACATGCAATAACAGTTCTGATGATCAGTAAATCTTCATGTTCTGTCTTTTACAAGTCGAGGAGTCCCTCAGAGAAGCGTCTTTGAGCCTCTGTTATTTAGATTAAACCTGACCTGACCCTGGAAGTGGTTTTGTTCTCTGTTTGTTTCAGTAGGTTCAGCTCAGAGCTCACATGTTCAGGCCTTTTAAATTAACTTTCTGCTTCAGTTTTTGTTGGTAATTCAAATGCTAGTCAAATGCGAGTTATTAAAGCTGTTGAAGTTTATTTACAGAATGTTTTATTATTGTCACATTGTCTTCAAAACAAGACACAAACAGAATATCAGTAAGAGCAGAGAGTTTGTGTCGTCCGGCTTCGCACCTGCTGCTGTGCTGGCTGTTCGCAGCAGCCGATTGGCTGTCCAGCTTCTGTAGTTTGTTTGTTCATGTTGTTCAGAGAACACACTGTCGGCTCATTTCCTGTGACTTTCGGCCATGATGGCGCTCAGCTGGTGTCTGCACGGTGCGTTCAAGTGTCACAGTTACTGCCAGACAGGAGAAAAATGCAAGAACAAATAAGTGTTCTCATTAACAGGGGAGTGTGTGTGTGTGCGTGTGTGTGTGTGGGAGGCGATCATTTCCAGGAAGAGGTACGGTGTGTATGTGCACAAGTGTGTGTGTGTGTGTGTGTGAGATGTTTCCTGGTCCACCGGGTGCATCCTGTTAAAACACTCACACATTGAGAGGGTCGTGTGTGTGTGTGTGTGTGTGTGTTGTTCATTAACTTTATGAACAACACACACACACACACACACACACCGCTGGTGTAAAGTCAGAAACGATGTTGAAAACTTCCTGCAGCCTTCTCATTGGCTCTGAGGTTAACAAACACTCTGTGAGGTTAGTTTGAATCACAAACATTTTCAGGTCATGAAGAGAGGTGAACTGTAAGTACTTCCCAGCACAGGAAAACTCACTCAGAGTACTCATAAGTACTGGTACTGCATTACAGCGTCTCTGTGGCTGCTGTCCTGCCGGCCTCAGAGCTGAACTGAACTTATCACAGCGTTAAATTACTGCAGTATTACTACTCATGATGCAGTAACATGATGAGCTCGTAATGCAGTACACGGAACAGAGAACTGAAGTACAGTTGCTTCACATGGTACCTGAGTCGTGTGTTGGTCCTTAGTGTGCAGTTAGAGGCCTGAGCCAGCAGGGGGCGCCATCTGACCTGTGGTTCTGTTGATCCACCTGAAGGTTCTGGAGGCGTCGGCCTCTTCTCTCAGCAGAACTCGAGAAGATCCACAGCCCTCGCTGTCAGCCGCTTCATGCAGAAACTATTTTCTTTCCGCATCACCTCGCATCTGGAAACAAAGAATAGAACACGAAAAACATGTTTTTGATTTTACGGTGAACTGTCCCTTTAAAGTTCAGCCTGATTAACTCTGCTGCGGGCAGAAGAGAAGAGAAGAACCCTGCTGTGGAGGGACTCAGGTCATCGTCAGTGTGCTGCTGTGTCCGCTCAGCACTCATCAGTAATCAATAAACAAGCAGAGTCCCTGTTCATGCTTGATACACACACACCTGATCAGGTAATGTGGGCTCCCTCCACAAACTCACAGAGAAGACAAACAGTCAGCCCCCCCTCTGCCTGTCTGTCTCTCTCTCCCTCTGACTCTCTCTCTTTCTGTCTCTCTCTCTCTCTCCCTCTGACTCTCTCTCTCTCTCTCTCTCTCTCCCTCTGCCTCTCTCTCCCCCTCTCTCTCTCTCTCTCTGTCTCTTTCTCCCTCTGTCTGTCTCTCTCTCTCTGTCTCTCTCCCTCTGCCTCTCTCTCTCTCTGTCTCTCTCCCTCTGTCTGTCTGTCTCTCTCTCTCTCTCTCTCTCTCTGCCTCTCCCCCCCCCCCCTCTCTCTCTCTCTCTGTCTCTTTCTCCCTCTGTCTGTCTCTCTCTCTCTCTGTGTCTGTCTCTCTCTCTCTGTCTCTCACTCTCTGTCTCTCTCCCTCTGCCTCTCTCTCTCTCTCTCTCTGTCTCTCTCCCTCTGTCTGTCTGTCTCTCTCTCTCCCTCTGCCTCTCTCTCTCTCTCTCTCTCCCTCTGCCTCTCTCTCCCCCCCCCCCTCTCTCTCTCTCTCTGTCTCTCTCCCTCTGTCTGTCTCTCTCTCTCTCTCCCTCTGACTCTCTCTCTCTCTCTCTCTCTCTCCCTCTGCCTCTCTCTCCCCCTCTCTCTCTCTCTCTCTCTGTCTCTCTCCCTCTGTCTGTCTGTCTCTCTCTCTCCCTCTGCCTCTCTCTCCCCCCCCCCTCTCTCTCTCTCTGTCTCTCTCCCTCTGTTGGTCTGTCTCTCTCTCTCCCTCTGACTCTCTCTCTCTGTCTCGCTGACTCGCTCTGTGTGGACAGTCTGCGGAGCCGGAACATTACCGGGACGTTTGCGCGTTTGTTCGGACTGTAGTGAACCGGAAACAGCAGCGGGGCTCGAGTCTCTGGCGTGACGGTGAAACGGACTCCGGTGTGTGTGTGTGTGTGTGTGTGTGTGTGTGTCTGACTTCTTTTGGTTTGTTGCTGTGGAAACGTCCGCGCTCCTTTCTTCTTGTTCTTGTTGTTCTTCTTCTGGTGTGAGCATGAAGCTGCAGGAAGCGGCGGACTGAAGCAGGTAAGCAGAATACTCGTTAAAGTGGAGGCAGAGAGGAGCGGACAGCTGATCTCCGATCAGCCACAGTCTGCGGTCACAGACGACCGAACACTTCAGATCAATAAGATCAGTAATCAGTGATCACCTTCCCGTCGGGCTGAGCAGATGGACTTTAGTTCATGTTCCTCTTGTTTGTGTTTGAACGCGCATGTGTTAAAAATGAGTGAATTAACTCTGGTGTGTGTTGCCCTCTTCGGTACACACAGTGTGTATTATTACACACCCCACACAGCTGTAACACAGTGCTATGCAGTAGTATTAACATGAATAAAAGCACAGCAGTAATGTGGTGCTTTTCAGTGCTCTGTAAACGCATGTCTGCTGAGCCGAGAGCGCAGGCAGACGTGTGCAGTCGGGATACTGAATATTATTTTAGAGGTGAGATGTCCAGTTGTGTAGTCAGCGTTAAACACCACGAAGTCCTGCAGCAGGATGATAAACACAGTATGAATTATTGTGTGGTATCGCTGTAACCTTCCTGCTAAAAGCTTTCAGCCTGTTGGCGTCGTTTCTGTCTGCCGCAGCAGTATGACAGAGAGGGGGGCCTGGAGGTGGTCGGACGGGTCAAACACCGGACCCTCCAAAGTGACCAGTTGGACCTGATTCAGATCTGATATGGAACATTAAAGAAGACTACAGAGAAATCAAATAATTAAATCAACCATTTGAGATAAAATAAAATAAAAAGTTGTAGTTACTCAAATTTATATTGAAATAAAAACCCTGAGACATATTTTGATGATTGGTGAGTTGGAAGTCAATCGATAAACCCAAATATTATCAGTTATCAGCTTTACATAGAGATGTGTCATCGTCAGTCATAAGATAAGATAAGAAGAACGTTATTGATCCCACAGCGGCGAAATTCGCTCGTTAGTTAAACCAGAGATGGGGTTTGAGCTTCTGTAGCGTGAGAGTGTCATCTGCATATAACTTCATACAACAAAAAGAAACCTTAACAAAACCAAAGTGGAATCCTGAAGAACACCTTTATGGTGTTTTGCTGTTATCAATACTTCGTTCAGTAAAAACTGATCTCACATTGGAAGACAAAATGTGTGAAACTGACAACAGGCGGATAATAAACTCATCAGATTTTAACATACATTTTAAAACAGTAATTCTTAAAAAGACAATATGGGAAACTGTCTAAAAACCACCAGACCTTTGGCACAGATTCAGTTCAGTTGTGTGCTTCCATTATCCAAAATGTCTCCAATGTATTTCAAACCAGAGAAATCTGTTGTTTTATTCAAGCTAATGTAGCAGGAGGAGGGAGGAAGTCATGATTAAACATAACGGAAATAAAAATTTAAAAACACTAAACTCATCTGGGAACATCACGTTAGACTGACTGAAATAATGAAGACAACAACTCCCATCATCCCTCGCTACGTTATGTCATTGGATCATGTCTTTGGTTTGGATTTGATTGGGAGCCCCCTTGTGGCAGGAACTCCACACTGTGTGTTTAATGACTTGTCTCAGATCTGTTCAGCGAGTACAAAGACGTAACCTGACAAACAGACTGTGAACACACTGAACTGACCCGGCATCAGCGGAGGCGTCACTTTATCTCACATTACTGCAGGTTGAATTTATCACTTTCTAAAAATCACTTGATGTTATACACTGAGTCCCAGTCCATCATACTGGTGTCTGACTGCTGCTGGTCCCCAGCTGTGTGAAGGTTGGAGGCTGAAACCTTCTGACAGTTTCTGTGCTCACAACACGCATGTTTTATATGTTGTCTGTATGTTCTTGATTGTCTCTGCTGCTGTTTCGTAACACTTACATAAGACTGAAGGCTGCAGGAGAACAATGGCTCACACACATTACAACACACACACACACACACACAGTTTCTCTGCTGCCAAGTGTTTCCTGAAGCTCAGCTCCTGTTCGTGTTTAGTGAACATAAAGTTTTCATTAGCTGTAACTGTGAGGACAGAAACTTACTCACGGTGGTTCAGTCCAGAGTTTGGGCATATTTAAATGCTTTTCAGCCAACAAATAAAAGCTTCAGTATTTCTCCCCCAGAGTGAGAAAAGGCTGTAAAACAGCATTTAGACAAATCCATGTGTCCATTTTTTTCTGTACTCACATGTCTAAAATTGTATGATATACTTTATGTCTTCTGATTTTCTGGAAGGTGATTTAAGATTTTAATGTCCTGAAGACTCTGAAATCTGTCAGATCAGAGAATGATGTCAACATTAGACTCTTAATGTGAAGCTTCATTAGCTTAGCATTAGCAGCTTCACTTTAAATGGAGTCACAGGCCAAAACAGCTGAAATTGTTGCTCATTGAGACTTTCATGCATTCAAAGATGCTCCTGTTATCTGAGAGTCAGCATGATCATCAACACACAAGAGGGCTGAGACTGTCAGATCTGACACACACACACACACACACACAGTGTGTTTAGTATGTCTGCCTCAGTGTTGCTCCCTCCATATTAAAGCTGTCTGTCACGCTGACAGATAAAACTGCCTCAACACTGAGGTTATAGATGTTTTGCACCTCAAGTTAATTGATTAACTGACAATCATCAGTTCATACTTTTGTATAATTAGTTTTTACATACCAAACATTTACAGCTTTTCAAATATGAAAAAATTCTGTTTTTTTGTCGTTTTCTGTCACAAATTGACAACCCACCAAAAGTTGTTACTGATTAAGTATTTTTTAAGAAAAGATAAGAACTTTACTGATCCCACTGCAGGGAAATTCACTTGTCATGGCAGCTCACAAGAACAGGAAAGAGTGCAGAAAGCAAAAAGTATGCAAAACAGTTTCAAAAATACAAAGAATTTTCAAGTAAACACAGTACAATATACAGCCATATGCCAGTCCTCATAAGGGAGGAAAACAGGACCAGACTGTTGAGCTGTACAGTCTAACTGCAGTGGGAATGAAGGAGCTGCTGTAGCTCCTTCCTACACTGAGGGTGTAGCAGTCTGCTGCTGAAGGAGCTGCTCAGAGCCTCCACTGTCTGATGCAGAGGGTGAGAGGTGTTGTCCATGATGGATGTCACTTCATTCTTTCAGTATACATTCTGTCTTTGCCTAAACTCTGTCGTATTATGTTTAAAACATATTAGTGTTTGAAATCCAATGTGTGTGTCGTGTTGACTTGTAGAATGTAAATTTCCTATCAATAAATTTAACTCTTTGTTTTCACAACTCCAACTGAGAATGAAACACATCGTTTCAGGGATCACGATGGGTTCACTGACTCTACAGAACAGTTAAGATCTGTTCATCCCCAAACATCTCATGCCAGTTTTGTCATTTAGTTCTTTGGCAAACACTTAGCATAATTCATACTCTGCCTATATGTTTAACTGAGTAATATCCCCGTCAAGGCCTTAAGTGCCAAATTGTGGCACATGTGGGCCCCTGGGGAGCTACAGGCCACTAGGTTATGGAGCCCACATAGAAACACTGGCTGAGTTCCCAGAAATCCCAGCAGCTCCTGAAGGGAGTGCATTATTAAATTTGCAAGCAAAAAGAAGGAAAAATTTGATTTTGAAAGTTTGATTCAGATTCTGTTTTGTCCTTTATTAAGGTGCTGTTTTTTTGTTCCCTGCAGCTTGTCTGACAGGCTCTTAGACCACTCATCGTCATGCTCTCCTGGTCGCCACATCCATTACTGCTTCTCCTCTTCTTCCTCGTCCAGTTGGTTGAGTCCTCTGTCTCTGCTAACAACACCACGGTGGATCCTCAGGAGGTGACTCTAGCAGCCATATTGCCTCTGACTAACACAGACTATGCATGGGCGTGGCCTCGTGTGGCACCAGCGCTCCACCAGGCAGTGCGGCGCGTGAACTCAGACCCGTGGCTGCTTCCAGGCCTGAAGCTAAAGCTAGTCCACGGCAGCTCAGAGAACCGTGACGGCTTCTGCTCAGACTCCATGGCACCACTGGTTGCGGTTGACCTTAAGCTAACCCACGATCCCTGGGCTTTCATTGGCCCTGGCTGCGACTACTCCTCCTCACCTGTCGCACGCTTCACCACACACTGGGATGTACCCATGGTGACCGCTGGCGCCCGCGCCATTGGCTTTGAGCGCTATGCGGCAGTCACCAACACAGGCCCCACCCACAAGAAGCTGGGCGAGTTCGGATTGAGGATCCAGGAGACATTCGGCTGGAGGCAGCACGCCATGCTCATTTTCAGTGACAACAAGGATGCCAATGACGACCGGCCGTGTTACTTTGCCATTGAGGGGCTCTACACGATGCTTGGTATGCACAACATCACCATCCGCGACCACGTCATTGAAGGCGACAACATCAACTACAAGCTGATGGTCCAGGAGGTCCGCGACAATGGCAGAGGTCAGACACTTCACCTACTTTTACTGTCCGGTTCTATTTGACTCTTCTTCTTTTACTTCTCTCCTTCCTCCATTGCTTACCTCGCTGCTCAGTAGTCAGCAAGAACAGTCGAGGTCAGACGCTTCAACTGCTTTCACTTTATGTCTTAGTTTATTTGATTCTTCTTTTCCCATTCTGTCCTCCCTCCTTTTTTCCTACCTTCCTTTCAGTGGTTCAGTTGGTTTGAGGTTTTCATTTCCTCTAACTCTTGTGCTTTTTTTGTTCCATCCTTCCTTATTCCTTTCCCTTCCTCCATCATCCTTTCTTTCACCTTCTGCTCCCCTTGTTAAATGATGGTTGATTATTATTTGATTTTTTGCTTCAGTAGTTAGTGACTGATCTGTGTGTGTGTGTGTGTGTGTGTATACACACCTGTGAATAATCAGTAACTGGTATTTAGAGCAGAGCATAAACCTGACTCTGTTTCTCCTTCTCCTGGTTCTGAGGCATGTTCTCAGGTGGTCATATACCACATATACTGTATGTTGTATATTCTTCATAAACATTTCATTTTTATGGTCTTTCTGACCAATAACCAGTGGTGGAAGAAGACTCAGATATTTTACTAAAGTAAAAGTTAGTTATAAGTATTAGTTAGGCGTTAGCGACAATAAAGCAGCCAAACAGACACACACTTCTGCAACTCTTTATAACAAACAGAGCAGAGAGGAGAAACACGCTAATGTAACCCGCTCACTACGTTTTATAGAATCCTGACGTCGCGCTGCTATAGGCTGAGGGCCACACAGCTGTGCACAAACATCCGAGCAGGTACAAACACCAGCACACACAGCGAGAGGTGGAGGGATGATAAATGACAGGGATTATTTTTTGTGAGTCCACATTGTGTTTTAGGGAATACTTGGATTCAATTCAATTCAGTTTCTTTATATAGGGCCAAATCACAAAAAAAGTTATCTCATGACACTTTCCAATTTGAGCAGGTCTAGACCAAACTCTTTAATTAAATTGCAAATAGAGAGAGCCCAACATTCCCCCTTGAGCAGCACTTGGCGACAGTGGAGAGGAAAAACTGCCTTTTAGAAGGCAGAAACCTCGGAGCAGACCCCGGCTCAAGATGGGCGGCCATCTGCCTTGACCGGTTGGGTTGAGAAAGAGAGGGAGAGAGAGGGAGAGAGAGAGAGAGAGAGAGAGACACAGAGAGACACAGAGACACAGAGACGGGGGGGGGGGGGGGGGGGGGGGGGCGTGAGAGAAGGAGCACACAAGCAGAGATGCATAGCAGCAGTAATAATACCAGAAGTATTGAAACTGTAGATAATGACAATGAAGTATACAGGAGGTACTATGGTGATTATGATAGCAGTATTAGTAACAGTAATAATTGTAGCAGCCTCAGCAGAGTAGTAAGAGAATTAAAATAAATTATGACTAAACAGTAGTAATCACAGTGAGTTTCGAGCAGGACCACAGCAGGAGGTCCAACCACGATCCATGAGAACCTGAGAGACCAGAAAGCACAAGGACTCCAGGGAAGAAGTTGGGTTAGTGATATGCATTAATGGGACATAAATGTGTGCAGAAGAAGAGTTAGAGGAGGAGAGAGAAGCTCAGTGCGTCATGGGAGATCAGTCTAAGTCTATAGCAGCATAACTAGGGGCCGGCCTAGGCCAGTCCTAACTATAAGCTTTATCAAAAAGCAAGGTTTTTAGTCTACTCTTAAATGTGGAGAGGGTGTCCGCCTCCTGGACCAAAACCGGAAGATGGTTCCATAGCAGAGGAGCTTGATAACTAAAGGTTCTGGTTCTGGTTCATTTTGCTGACTCTAGGAACCACAAGTAACCCTGCATCCTGGGAGCATAGAGTTCTGGTTGGATAATAAGGTACTATGAGCTCTTTGAGATAGAATGGTGCCTGAGGAGGAGTATTTTAAAATCTATTCTAAATTTTACAGGCAGCCAGTGCAGAGAAGCCAGTACAGGAAAAATATGATCTCTAAAATGAGTTTTTGTCAGTACACGTGCTGTGGCATTCTGGATTAGCTGGAGAGTCTTTAGGGACTTACTGGGACAACCTGATAACAGGGAGTTACAGTAATGCAGTCTGAAGGTAATGAATGCATGGACTAATTTTTCAGTATCTTTTTTTTCTTCAGTTTCATCTGGTTTCATTGAAAAGTACAATTGTGTGTCATCTGCATAACAATGAAAATGTATGGAGTGTTTCCTAATAATATCACCGATGGGGAGCATATAAAGGGTGAATAATATTGGCCCAAGGACAGAACCTTGGGGAACTCTGTGACTAACCTTTGTGAGTGTGGACGACGCATCATTAACATGAACAAATTGAGATCGATCTGATAAATAAGAGTGAAACCAGCTTAATGCAGTTCCTTTAATGCCAATTAGGTGTTCCAATCTGTTAATAAGATGGAATGGTCAGTGGTGCCAAATGTAGCACTAAGGTCTAACAGTACAAGGATAGGGTTAGGGTTAGAATAGAGAAGATAATAGTAGATACATTATAAACATAGCTGATTTATTCTGTTGTTGTGTCAAGTATATTTACGTTGAAGTACAAATTTCCCTCAGCATTTCAATTTTATGCATCTTATATATTGAGAAAATTCTCCTTCAGTGAACCTTTTGGAGCTCCATGGCTGCAAACTCACGAGGATCTGACAGAATCTGATGCCAACAGGACAGAAAGGAGCTCAGATGAGCTCAAACATCTACAGCAGTTATAAAACTGGAAGTTTGACCTTGTTTAACAGTCCCAGATCACCCCTGAGTTACTCATTCACACACATAAAACCATGCTGTGAAATAACAGGTCAAACATAATCTGTGTGATCCTGATCCTACAGCCAGAACGGCAGAACAGCAGAAATGAGCATACAGCATACTGAAATGTGTTTTTGTTGAGCCCGCTCAGCCACAGCTCATAACCATGCTGACTGAGGAGCTGAGTGATGATGTCATCAGTGAGGGACATTTAACCGCTGAAGAAGAAACCGGATACCAGATATGTCCCCCTTTTTTCTCCTTCATCCCATGGTTATCTTCCTCTGTTAATAGATGTCTGAATAGATTATCAGTAGACGTATGAACGTTAGATATTGAGCGTTAATCTGGGCAATCCGACTCCCACCTGCACTAGATGTAAATCTTTTTATTCTTTTTATTATAAGGTTTCTATTCTATAATATTTAATTTTACTCGTTCTATTTTACTTACCTATTTTTGGTAGCAGGGACAAAGAAAATTCCACTGCGCATTGTACCATGTATGATTGTGTGTGTGTGACAAATAAGCATATCTTGTATCTTATATTCATCAGAATCAGAAAAACTTTTGTTGCCAGGTAGGTTCCACCTACGAGGAATTTGTTTTGGCATCTGGTGCAGCAGACATACACAAGAAAAGAGAATAAAATAACGAAAAATAGTGATATATTATACATATACAAGGGGATGTGCCTGGTCATGGTGGAGCTTTACATTTGCAACATCATGGATGTATTGATGGAGGAAGAAGTAGCATATATGTTGTTGTTGAGGGGGTGCGTCCAGTACTACATGTGCTGGAGGACGTCCTTTTTTTTTAATCAATCTGACTCTTAGTTATCATCTTTCCATCCTCCCTTTCTCCTTCTTCTGACATGAAAGTGACAGCTTATTTGTCCTCCTGCAGTTGTTTATCTGTGCTGTCCCTGGGACATCTTCAGGACTCTGATGGTCCAGTTCTGGATGGAGGGGGTACAGCTGGAGGACTATGTCTTCTTTTTCATTGATGTTTTTGCTGAGGGTTTGGGGAATAGGGGCCCCGTCAGGCCATGGTTCAGGGGAGACCAGGACGACGAAGCTGCCCGTCATGCCTTCAGGGTGAGTCTTTACTTTCTCATGGTTTATTTTCTTTAAACTAAAGAGAGCAGCTCTGTCTCATTCACACAAATAAAGGAGTCAAAATAAAACTGAAGAAAGGTTCCCTGACTTCCCTAAACTATCATCTATGTCTGTACTTGTCTGTCTGTCTGCTTGTCCGGTCTGTCTGCTCTGTCCTGTGTTCTCTGTCTGTCTATCTGTCCTGTCTGTCCGTCTTGTCTGTCAGAGTGTGAAGGTGCTGACCTACCTGGAGCCTCAGAATCCAGAGTATCTTCAGTTTGTTGAAACTCTGAAGATGGATGCGAAGAAAATGTTCAACTTCACCCTCTCAGACTCTCTGGTACCAGAAGCTCTTCAGTCCTAAATGATTTACTGATAGATGAACTCAGATTGCGTTCAGACAGTATTTGGAGGGGGACTAACGTGTTGTTTCTGACAGTAACGTGGAACCGACGAAGACTATCTGATGTCTCTGTGTGTCAGTTTAACCTGATAGCTGGAGGTTTCCACGACGGAGTGATGATCTACTCTCAGGCTCTGAACGAGACCCTGAGCGAGCAGAGAGCAGTGCCAGGAGCAGGCCTGGGACGGGTCCAGAGGCCCAAAGGAGATGTGGTCACCAGGAGGATGTGGAACAGGACCTTCCCAGGTGAGGACAGATGTTTGTAGTATTTTCTCACGCGTCCACCATTGAACATATTTTGGACTTGTGTGGGAACATTCAGCTTAGTGTTTTCGACCAATCACAGCACAGAGCTGCATGAGAACAGCCAGGATTAAAAATAATATTATTCATTATAAAACCACAAAGAGCAGAAATATTCTGGCAGCTGCAGCAAAAAAAAACACTAAGAGTTTGATGGGGACTGAAAACATTCAGAGACAACATATTAACATGTGCAAACAAACGTAAGTGTGTAAATGTATAAACATATAAAGAGCTGATAGTTGACAGTTTGTTTCAGTCACTGAAGCAGATGTTGTTGTTTCTGTTTATTTTTGGATGCCACCTGTGTTGTGCTGTTTCTGTTGCTTGTTTTGTGTTTGATGTGTGTTGCATTTTCTTTTCTTTTTGGTGTTTGATTTCAACAATTAATGACCACATGGGTGGAAAGAAAGAAAGAAAGAAAGAAGATAAAACCGTCAGAGATAAAAACTGCTGCTCACACAGTGTAAATCTGATGTTATCTCACCGTGCAGCTCAGAGAAGTCGAGTTTCAGCTAACCGAATGGCCAATCAGAGAGCTTGGTGTGGTTTTCCTGTCCTGTTGGTGGTTTGGGTCCCAGACGTCCTGTCCTCGTGTTCCCATAGTCACAGCCGGCCGATGCACATGCTAAGATGCTAACAGCTGTGAGAACGTGTGTGTGTGAGGGAGTTTAATGATGAAAATGATGACTCGGGTTCCCATAGCGACGTCACAGAGGTGCGAGGCTCCTGATTGGTCAGTGCGGGCTCATTACGCAATGGATTGAGCGACCTGATTGACTGGTGGAGCTGTGAGTGGAGAGAAGCTGGTTTGTAACTGGTGTTCAGTTAAACCTGAACCAGAAATCATCCACATGAAACGATTCTTAACATGCAAACTTTGTGTCAGTCTGACTGCTGCTTTAAGTTGAGAATGAACAGAATATTTTAGGGCCGTTTTTGACAAAATCTCCTCACATCTCAACTGCAATCAAATTAAATGATGGATAAAGTCCTGTATGTGTCCTCCCTGTCTGTGTCTGTGTCCTCTCTGTCTGTGTCTTCCCTGTCTGTGTCTGTGTCCTCTCAGTCATGGGCAGTCGTGGATCAGCGGTTAGGGTGTCGGACTCGTAACCGGTGGATCGCTGGTTCGATTCCCCGTCCCGGTGTCCATGGCTGAGGTACCCTTGAGCAAGGTACCTAACCCCCACTGCTCCCCGGGCGCTGCACGCGGTCGCCCACTGCCCCGGGTTTGCTGTGTGTGTGTGCACGTCACTTGGGTGGGTCTGTCTGTGTCCTCCCTGTCTGTGTCTGTGTCCTCCCTGTCTGGACGTTTTGTTAAAAAATGGCAGCACTGATCTGATGTACGACGTGTTGTCTGCGAAGCTGGACCTCGTTATTGTTCTCAGAACAGGAAGAGACAGGAAGTCATCACTCATCTGCCAGTGAAACTTTCAGGAAAAGGATCCTCAGCACGTGGAGGTTCCCCGCGGGGAGGTTCTCTCTGCAGCGTAGGGTCTTTTATTAGGGACTGCTTTCTCACTCAGTCCCCCGATTTCATCTTCTCAGACTGTTTGGCTCCACCAATCAGATCTCAGCTGGCATTTCAGGAAACATTTCAGTGTTTCAAAACCAAAGAAAGAAAGAAAAATAAAGAGAGATCCATCAACACAGCAATTTAACTGAAGGTTATTGACCATAAAAATGTCAGCATCACATGTTGTTTCAAACATTAAGAAAATAACTGGATGTTGTTTTAGTTTGTGAACCATTTAAGACAAACAGACAAGACTTTTCATCATGTGGACAGAGAAACACAGAGATGCAGACTGAAGCTGTAAATCAGCTTGAGGGAGGACAGGACAGGGACGTCCTGCAGGTCTCAGGGTAAGGGACGCTGGTCATGTGGTCGTGGTCTCTCAGACATTTGGTGCAAAGACAAAAGAGGACAGAATGGGACAAATAGAACACACTATAAAAGGACAGAACAAAACAGACAAGACAGGATAGAAAGTAAACGACTGAAAAGGTTCAGGTGTATGTTGTCCCCCCTCACCACCCGTCACCTCTCTGCTCTTAAACAAGGACAAAATGTCCCCCATTTTATGTCATTCTTCTCTTCATAATGAGACAGTAAAAAATATCATTTATTATTTGGATATAAATAAATTCAGATGAGCAGCAGGAGTTCCAGGTGTGGAAAACAAACAACCACAGGAAGTGACACGCTTACTGCAGGACTCAGCTGGTGACGACTGACTAATGTGATCAGACGCACACATCAGACCGCAGGTGTGTGTGTGCTCAGTTGTGTTTACTGACATTGAGTGGACTCACCTTCCTTATGAGGACATCATGTCCCCATAAGGTAAATCATTCATGTTTAAGATGCCAGTGTAATGTTGTGTGTGTGTTCATCATTTCTAATCATGTTTCAGAACATAAAAGCACTTATATGTACTATGTGTTTATGTTTTCACACAGAAGAATGACAGTCAGGTCACATGACTCAGACTGCTTTGTCTTCACTCACTGACCGCCAGCAGACCTCCAGTATTTCACTATTTATTGATCAGTCAGCTCTTCAGAGTAATCTGACCTCAGTCTTTCATTAGTCTGATGACCACGGTGCTCCCAGTGACCAGCTCGATGACAGCAGCTGATTTTGAACCATCTGAAAATGAACTGGTTGGCTTTTCAAAACCACAGAGGTGTATTCAAAGTAAAAATTCATTCCTGACTTATTCATTTCAGCGTTTTGTTTATGTCAGTATGAGTGTTTTAACGAACAAACGTTCAAACACAAAAACTGTGAGAAACCAGTGTGAATCGACTGGACGATTTCCCCCATCTGTGACTCGGACCGTGTGACCTCGTGTCAATGCTTTGTTTCCTGCAGGAAACTGATGTCACCATCCTGGCTGGGTCAAAGGTCAATGTAGAGTGACGAGTCAGCAAAAACAAACCCCAGAGTCCCCCAGAGGGGGTCAGTTTGTGTTGTGTTAGTGAGCTATGATGAAGGAGACTCTCTGTCACCTGGACAGGTCTCCATGGTAACCTGGTCCACAGGGAGTTATGTTCAGAGTTTCAGATTAAAATCAGCGCTGAGTGATGCAGATTCTCAGCCGTTTGTTAACAGTGTCACCGAGTGAAGCAGCACAGACTGCATCTTGTTGTGGTTTGTTGCCATGGTAACCTACATGCACCCAGTTTGGTGAAGAAAATCATTTCCCCTTTTTATTCTTGGTCCTGATCTACTGCTGTTTTATACTGCTGAGACTGCAGCTGATAAATAGCAATAATAATTATAATGATTAATCATAAAAGCTATACAATATGCAGCTGTCATGTTAAAAATAAACATAAACAGTTTTATAAACACTTAATCCAGACTGAAAGCAACATGGCAGCTAAATACAGGAAGGACAGCAGGTCAAACTCACTGGCTGTGAATGTGTGAATTAATAACCTTATTTTATCTCTGCTTTGTCATTAGTACAGCAGGTCTGATGGTTATCACTTTGTAGTCAGTCCAAACTGGTACGAACTGGGACAAACTGGGACTAATTGGACGGGTTCTGCCTGTTTACTGGTGTTTGTAGGAGGAAGAGATTGAATTATCCAAATGGAGTAAGAGGAGATGATGGAGGGAGGAGAAACAACATGAGAGGACGACAGGACTGTTGATGGAGCTGATAAAACAGACTGCTGCTGTCTGCTGTAGATTAAATTGTGCTGCACACACACACAAACACACACTGAAACACAGTCGGCAGCCATCAATCACAGGGCATGTGCGTCAGAGGGGGGTGGATGGATGGATGGATTAATGGATGGATGGATGGATGGATGTGTCCAGTACTTTGGTCTATGACCTGCAGAGTTAATGACATCCCATCAGCCTCAGCTGCACTTTGTGTTTTGTGATAATTAGCTAATGTTAGCATGCTAATGTGCTAAACTCAAACTATAAAGCTTGCAAACATCACCCCTGCTAACATAAGCATGTTAGCATTGTCAGCATGAACACTTTCAGTCCACAGGGAGACCAACTTTCTTCACCAGCTAACAGCAGAAACACAAACTGTCAGTCTGTGCAAGCAACAAAAATGAGGAAAATGGTTTGATGGTTTGTTTTGATTGATTCTTTGAATTGATTTGGTGCACTGTGAGGCTCCACAGGCTGGAGATCTCAGCCTGTTGACAACAGCAGGTTTGTTTGTCTAATTGGGTGGCTGTGAGACGAAGCTTTGCTGCACCCGAGGAGAAAAGATTCAGTCTGAGTCCGACAACAAGCCAACAGCTAAATCAGCCAGGCTCTGGACGGTTTCAGTCGACAAAACTCTAACATGCTTTTACAACATCCATATCAAAGTGAGACCATTTAACAAGACAGGCACACACACACACTCACTCACACACTAACAGAGGCAGTTTTGTCTGCAGGAGTGATGGGTTCACTGGAGATGGACGAGTTTGGGGACAGACAGATGGACTTTGCTGTGTGGGACATGACAGACATTGAGTCTGGACAGTTTCAGGTAAAACACCTTTTGTGATGTCATAACCACAAAGTCACACACCTGGGAGATTAAACACTCCAAGAGCTGTCAAATTACAAGCAAAGAAAAGCTGGTAAAGTTTATAAAGTCTTCATTGTTGGTCACTGCTGAAAAGTGAGTGTTAGGATGTGTGAGGGTTCTGCTGCGAGGGATGGTCTCTCTGACTTGACTTGTGTGTGTGTGTGGGGGGGGTGCAGGTGGTGTGTGTGTATAACAGCAGCGTGAAACAGCTGGTCATGCAGAGTGGGCGGAGCTTCCAGTGGCCTGGTGGCTCTCCACCTGTGGACGTCCCAGAGTGTGGCTTCAAGAACGACAAACCAGCCTGCCTCGCACGTACGTGCGTGCACACACACACACACACGCATGCACACACACCGTCCTAACCTTGCCTGAGCAGCCATTTGACGAAGATGTCCCTGATTGGTCGTCACAGCTGCAGTAAACTCTGCTCTTCAGGTACTGTTACGATGCATCAGATGGTTGCCATAGTGATCTGCTTCCTCTTTGTCATCATCGTTACAGTGACTGTCTTCAGCTACAGGTGAGACACACAAACACACACACACAAACGTTTGTTCTTCTGTACTTCAATTGCGAGGAGCCTCATTGACAAGTCCGACTCAGAATGATGACTGACCAGAAAGTCCACACTTCCACAAATGTCTTCACAAAGATAGACATTCCAGAGCACACACACACACACACACACACTGTGGTGGTTTGAGCTCTCACAGCACCTCTCTGTCTTTGTCTGTCTCCATCTCTCTCTGTCTCTGTCTCTCTCTCTCTCTCTCGCTGTGTCTCTCTGTCTCTGTCTGTCTCTCTCTCTGTCTGTCATAATAGAGAGATCACATTGAGGTCGAAGCGATGAAGGGATGAAGGATGGATGTGTGAATGAAGAGAGGAATAACGTGGACTCAGACTGTTTTTGTCCCTCCATCTCCTCTCTGTTGAACAGCATGTGGCTGTGATAACGAGCTCATCTTCACTCTGATTGGCTCACAGTTTGAAGGGGGGACTCTTCCAATTTGTTTCTTCTTTTCTTTCATCAACAGAATGAATTTGTGAAACACAAACTAGTAAAAACTAGTAAAATATGACCTGTCAGCAGTCAGCGAGCAGCTAAAAAAGAGCCAGTTCACCATAATTACAACCCAGAACTGAGCCTCGTGGACCTTCATGTAGACGACACTAAGAGGTGACGCTGCGGTTACCAGCAGGCCACAAGGACGTTGCCAGTACATTATTATAATTATTATTGTTATTTGAGTCCAGTTTGTCTGCTCATCAACAGGATTACGGGAAAACTACTCACCTGATTTCAGTGAAGCTTGGTGGGAGGGTGGATATTCGAATCCATCCATCCATCCATTTTCTTCCGCTTTTTCGTGGGGGTCGTGGGGGCAGCAGCTTGAGCAGGGATGCCCAGACTTCCCTCTCCCCAGACACTTCCTCCAGCTCTTCCCAGGGGACCCCAAGGTGTTCCCAGGCCAGCCGAGTGACATAGAGCCTCCAGTGTGTCTGGGTCTTCCTTGTGGTCTCCTCCCGGTGGGGCATGCCTGGAACACCTCCCCAGGGAGGCGTCCAGGAGGCATCTGAAACAGATGCCCAAGCCATCTCAACTGGCTCCTCTCGATGTGGAGGATCCCTAAGGGAGGGAGCGCCCCGCCACCCTGTGGAGGAAGCTCATTTCAGCCGCTTGTATCTGAGATCTCGTTTTTTCGGTCATGACCCAAAGTTCATGACCATAGGTGAGGGTAGGAACGTAGATTGACTGGTAAATCGAGATCCTCGCCTTTTGGCTCGGCTCCTGCGACGGACCGATACATGGGTCGCATTGCTGCTGTTGCTGCACCGATCCGCCTGTCAATCCATGCTCCCATTTTCCCTCACTCGTGAACAAGACCCCAAGATACTTGAAGTCCTCCACTTGAGGCGGGAATTCTCCTCCGACCTGGAGGGAGCAGACCACCTTTTTCTGGTTGAGAACCATGGCCTCGGATTTGGAGGTGCTGATTCTCATCCCAGCAGCTTCACATTCGGCTGCAAGCTTTCCCAGCGCACCTCACCTCACTGGATATTTGAATCATTATTACAAATTATCCTTCATTTTCAGTGAGCAGGATTGACTTGCAGGTTGTCCCCTTCTTCCCAGTTAAGACACTTAAACATTTCAGGACACGACCTCCTTCAGCCTCTTAAGATGAACACAACCGTGCAGCTTTCAGGCAGAATCAAAACCTTGTGTGGATCCAGACTAACTAACACTTTGTTTCTATACAACCAAATAGCAGAGACAATATGTGATTTTGCCACTTGGGTGAACTGAGCCTTTATATCTGACAAACAGCAGTCCATTCTGATCTATTCCTCCCCTTGTCTTTCATATCATGTTAATTTTTCTCTTTAACATAACATCACAGAACAGCTGATACAAAACACATTTTGTAGTTTTGACAAAATCCAGAATGAACATATTCTGTTCATATTCTGTACATTTAGACTCAACGTTATATGAAAGTCATCATTGTGGAGGCGAAGATGGTCAAATATCTCCTGCATGATTTGACTCATTTGGACTATGAACTGTGTGTAGATCATCAATGGCACACAAGTGTATTCACAGTAAACTCACAGTCCAGACTCTGATTCTGGACAGTGAATCAAAGTACTGATGATATTTTGATTATTAAAATACTATGTAAACCTATAGACAGCCTGGTGTTTCCTCTTCACACTGTCTGTAAGCTTCAGTCTGTTCACGATAATAAACTCAGCCACAGAGAAAAACTCTTTGTGTTTTTGATTCACCTGTTTGGGGATCAGGGTTGTATTACAGTTTCTTATGGCTCTGTTCGATCTGATCTCAGACTTGATTTTTCATCTAGAGGTGTAAAGTTGATTCCTCGGTCGTTGAGCGTCGTGTCACGGCTGTCCCTGTGTTTAGCATGTACATGAGACTACACATGTCCATGACAACAGCTGTCTCGCCTCACACATCACTCGCTGGCTGTAATGGACAAAAAAGAAAAAGATTCAGTTTTTGCTTAGCAGGCTGCTTAGCTAACAGGCCTGTAGAAGAAGTCTGGCAGCTCATTGGAGGGTCTTAGAGGCTCTGCGAGTGCTGTTCCATTTTTCATGCACTGACCTTTGATTATCCTGAAGGTCTGGGTGGGTAGATGAGCAGAAAGTGTCTGGATTCTAAAGCAGAGTTTAGGATCGCCTCACAGACGCCTTCCTGCCTACTGCAGGTAAACGGCTTCCCCTCAGAGGGTCTGTTGTATTCTACAAGTAGACAAGTGTGTGTTGTGGTTTTACCACCGACTCTTGTTACTCCTGACACTTTGTTGCACCTCAGCCAGAACTGCTGTAGAAACTGGAAGCGGCTGAGTGGAAAGATACTTACAGAGTGGTATGCTGGTTTCTCTACAGCGTCAGCCCAGAGGAGATGCAGAATTCAAACTGTGTCTTCTGTATTTGTGTCAGTTCTAAACCTGAGCTAAAACGTGTTGTTAACCCTTTTTAGATCAGTTTAAATCTTTTGTTTCGCTTTTGATTTGAGCTTGAACAACATAAACATGGCTGAAAAACATGGCAGCATCCAGGAAAACACCATGTTGGCCTCTCAAGCACATTTCTGGTAGATTAGTTTGTGATGTGAACGCTGTATTTACCGTCTACGTAGAAGGATAAAATAGTTGAGTTGTTGTTTGGTTTCTCACTCACTGACGTGTTGCTCGAACAGACACACAGTTGGTCTGAATGTCTGCTGTGATGCCTGCTTGCTTCAACCTACAACCCAGACTTGTGGGTCCCTGTCCCTGTCTCCTTTCCGTCTGTTTCTGTCTCACTGTTGAACTCATTCATCTCTCTCGTATTTATTCTTTCCTTCACCTTTCTCTGTTTTCTCCACTTTTCAACACACTCGCTGACAAACACAAACACCCGTGACACGCACACACACGCACACACACCCCTGTCTTCCTATCATCCTGTCTGTTGAACAGGAAGTTGAAGCTGGAGAGTGAGCTGGCGGCTCAGCTGTGGAGGGTTTCATGGGACGACGTCCAGATATGCAATCTGGATAAAGTCCTGAGGAGAGCCTGCAGCAGACTCACCATGTCTCTGGTAACACTCACACAGAAACACTTTAAAATGTTTTCCACAATCCACTAAATGGATTAATGAGTTCATCTGGATTCTCTGCAGAAAGGATCCAACTGTGGCTCTCTGATGACCATGGAGGGAAACATCCAGATCTACACAAAAACGGGATACTACAAGGTTTGACTGGCACCACCTGCTGGCACCAATCAGCCAATACACTCTGACAGCCGACAGTCTGACTGCTGACCTCACTGTAACGGGGAATAATGTCGTCATGTCATGAACAAGGTGGTCATCTGGCTGATTTTCTCTCCTGCAGGGAAACCTGGCAGCCATCAAGTATATCAACAAGAGGCGCATCGAACTGACCAGGAATGTTCTGTTTGAACTAAAACATGTAAGAGCTCTGTCTGTCCACCTGCTCAGGTTTTGTTTAGGGGTTTGGTGCCTTGCTTATGGGATTTTGACAGTTTAAATCAGTTTAGGACCTACAGTCAAATCCACACCCAACTATCTACTTACCAACTAACCAACCAGTCCACCAATCAGAGTGATAAACTTAGCTTCCAAGAACCAGACAAGCAGTCCACCTCCAGCTTTCAACTGAAAGCACCTCACAGACCAAACTATTGGCCTACTTTGGTTAAGCTCTGAGTATACAATTTGGTGAAGATGATCTTGGTGGAATTAAAAAAACCCACTGACCAGCTGGCCTAGTGGCAGACCTGATCCACCAGAAGTGGATCAGCAGTGCCTGATTCTGGGTTTAGCGCCTTGCTTGTAGGATGCTGATGGTTTTGGTGGGATTTGAACCAGCAGCCTCTTTGTTCTGGCAGATGCGAGACGTTCAGAATGAGCACCTGACTCGCTTCATCGGCAGCTGCATCGACCCGCCAAACATGTGCATCATCACGGAGTACTGCCCCAGAGGCAGTCTGCAGGTACACCACCGCAACTGCTCAGACCTCTATGAAACTGTCTGTCATCTTCCTACCCCTCCATACTACTCTGTTGGCTCATATGTCAGTCCTTTGTACCCCTCCATACCTTCATACTCGATCTAATCTTCATGGCCCTTTATATCCCACTATCAGCATCTTCTGCCCCTCTTTCAACTCTTTACACCTCAACCCTCTGTGGACTTCCATTCACTTGTTGTACAACTCCATTAACCCACTGTACTGCCCATATTAATCGTTATGTACCAAGTAGCAGCAGATACATCAGATGTTCCCCTCAGCTTCCAGTTATAGTTACTTGTCAGCACTGTAACCTAGCAACATGAGGACACGTCAGCCTGCTGTAGGTTGGTGTGGGCTGCGTGGGGTTTGGGTTGTTGCCAGTTGACCACTGGATCTCAAAATATCAGTGCAGCAAAGAGCTGCTGAGAGGAGGAAGACTTCATCACAGCTGCACTGTGTGGACATAAGGACAGGAAGAGGTGGGAAATAAAACCTTCAATGTGCTCCTCATTAATTTAACTCATCTTTCAGGACATCATTTTAATGTTTGTGAAACTGCAGAAGGACAAAGACAAAAGAAAAAAATCCTCCAGGGGGGTAGAATGGTAGAGGGGAGGCAAACATGCTGCAGGAGGTGAAGTCAAAAATCAGAGTCTGACCTGAGAAAAATGTCAAAACACAGACATGTGTTTCATACACACGTTGACATGTGGCAGTGTGACGTCCACTTCTGATGTCCACCCCGGAGAAATGTCCATAAATCCACTCAGAAACCAGAGAACAAAGACTTATTGTCGGGTTAAATTTTCCTCAGTATCACAGTGATCCAAGGCTACACCACCAACAGGAGCTGCTAACAGGAGCTGCTAACGGCTAATTCGGCTCACTGTGAATGCAGAACCGAGCTAATCTGTAGCCGACAGAACAACATATGATGAGCCGTTACACGCTCTTTCTCTCCTGATGGCCTTTATTGTCTCTGTCATCTTATTTGTTCACACACAGACCTGCATGTTGGTGTTAGCATGTTAATATCTATCAGATTAGCATCAACATTTTCAAATTCAGTTCAGTTCAAAAAAACACTTCATTTGTCCCCAGAAGGTAATTTAAAGGCACACAGAGAAACCAAAAACAGCTGTGCAACAAGGCATTAGTGCAACAAATATATGTAATAAAATAAGTAATAATATAAATAATACAGTGTAAACAGTGACTATGTAAAAAATAAGAGTCCGGATCGCTGTGTGTGTGTGTGTGTGTGTGTGAACATCACAGAGATGCTCAGTGTGTGAGTGTGAGAGTCCATGAGTCTATTTGAGAGTGTGGGGTTAAGGGTGGAGGGTTCTCGTGTGAAGGGTGGTGTAGGGGGTGGTATGGGGGGGGGTTGTGGGTTGAGGACTTGAACAGCCTTGGGAACAAAGGTTGTTCTCCTCCTCTGAGTCCGGCAGCTGGTGCAGCGCCGCCGACGTCCTGAGGGGAGCCACTCAAATACAAGGAACAGGACGTGGGAGGGGTCCTGGAACACACTTTGACTGAGTTCTGTTATGGAGGCTGATGGAGTGGAACCAGCTGATGAATGAGAAAGTGAGCACACTCTCGATGAAGCGTGGCACAACGTTTGGAGGATGACCTTGCTGACTCTAAACGAGTTAAGCTTCCTCAGGAGATACTGCCTCTGCTGGCATTTTCTGAGGATCTCCTCTGTGTTGGAGGCAAATCTCTGGTTGAAGTCTTCGACAATCTGCACCGGTCTCCCACAGATCGTGTGGTGACTGCTGCAGCCAGTTCCCACTGCTTTTGGAGAGTGTCACCACCACCGTCTCCTTGGTCTTTTCCTCGTTCATTTGCAGACAGGAAGTATCACACCACTCCACAAACTCCTGCAGGGCTGAGCCGTGCTGCTGTGTTGGCCCTGAAAGCAGAGTCAGGAGGACCGTGTCGTCTGCAAACTTGACGAGGTGACAGTTTGGCTGGGCTGCAGTCATCAGTGTAGAGGATGAAGAGCAGTGGTGAGACGACACAGCCCTGTGGGAAGCCAGTTGAGGTATGAAGGAGGCCAGAGAAGGTGTTGTTGATCAGAACTCTCTGCGACCGGTTGGTGAGAAAGTCAGCGACCCACAGGATGAGCTGGTAATCCAAGTGGAAGTGGCTGGACAGTTTCTGAGCCAGAATGGGGGGCTGCAAAGTGCTGAAGGCTGATGAAAAGTCTGCGAACAGAAGTCTTGCTATGGTGTTGGGGAGTTCCAGGTGCATGTGGATAGTGTCTACCATGAAAGATTTGGCGTCGTAAACTCTCCTGCCTGTGCGATATGCAAACTGCAGAGGCTCCATCAGTGAGCCAGTCTTGCTGATGATGAGGGTTTTGATGAACTTCTCAATAGCCTTCATGGCCAGAGAGGTGAGGGCCACGGGGCAGAGGTCATTTAGGGCTTTGATGGTGCCACCCTTGTTTGGGATGGGGATGACTATGGAGAGATTCCACAGCCTGGGGAGTGTGCTGCAGGCCAAGGAACTCTGGAACAGAAGCTGAAACACGCCCCCCAGTGGCTCAGCACAGTACCTCAGGGTGCGTCCACTGATGTTGTGTGGCCCCGGTGCTTAATTTATTTTGGATTTCTTGAATAAAATATCTGAAATTATCACACCTTTTATTTTTGCTAAGATAAAATAACAAAATGAGAATTTAAAAAGTGATGCATTTTGTAAATGTTTTGCAAATCTTTTGCAAATGCTCCAGATAAAATAAAGACCAGAAGCTTCGAGCCTTTGATATTTTTATCTGCAGTGAAATCTGCACTAACTGATGTGCTGATGTGTGTGTGTGTGTGTGTGTGTGTGTGCGTATTTTCCAGGACCTGATGGAGAGCGACAGCATCACTCTGGACTGGATGTTCAGATATTCTCTTATCAATGACATTGTCAAGGTAACAACCTGTTGCTGCAGGGGGGCGGGGCAGAGCCACTCACACACACACACACACACACACACACACACACACACACACATTGATTCCCAGCAGATTTTTGTAGTTTCTGTGTGTTCGAACAACACAGATGGTGACAGAACTCAGATCCTGATCCAGCTGTGACTCTGCAGTAAGACAGATGTGTTCACAAAGCCTCCATCTTAGTCAGCTCTATGTTGTTTATTATCTATTGTTTATTTATTGTTTATTATAGATGTTTGTTTTTGTCAACAGGGTATGTTGTTTCTTCACAACAGTGTCATTGTCTCCCACGGCAACCTCAAGTCATCCAACTGTGTGGTGGACAGTCGCTTCGTCGTGAAGCTCACAGACTACGGCCTGCAGAGTCTGAGGACCAGCAGCTGCCCCGAGGACACACACGCTTACTACGCCCGTACGGCACACACACACACGTGCACTGACACTTACGCACACGCACACACACACACACACACAAACTCACCTGTGCACCCTCACCACGTCCCCTGCAGGAAAGCTGTGGACGGCCCCTGAGCTGCTGAGGACAGAGTGTCCTCCCCCCCGTGGGACTCAGAAAGGAGACGTCTACAGCTTTGGCATCATCCTCCAAGAGGTGGCTCTGCTCAGAGGAGTCTTCTTCCTGGACACACACACTCCGATTCCCAAAGGTACCTCGTACTCACCTGGACACATTTTGAACCAACATTTTTAATCCGAGTCCACTGGCTGCTGTTGTTTCTGTGAGCCACGGGGGGACAGAGAGAATGATTACAGGACTCTGCCTGAGTTTTAATCCACACATGATTTACAAATGTCGTAAAAATGATGTCCTGGTGTCCCCCCTCCCCCAGAGATCATACAGGCAGTAGTTCAGGGTGGCGTCCCCGCACTCCGTCCCTCCCTCTGCTTCCACAGTCACAGTGAAGACCTCGGAGTCCTGATGCAGCGCTGCTGGAGCGAAGAGCCGAGCGAGAGACCTGACTTCAACACCATCAGGATCCTGCTGAGGAAACAACACAGGTGGGCGGCATACCTGAATTCAAGGATTCAAGGAGCTTTATTGTCATTTCACACACGTAGAACATGAGTGGAACGAAATTAGTTTCCCCGGTCCCGGTATAAGCCCAATTGCCTAACAAAATAAATATAAATATAAACAACGCTATATAATATAAAAACAGTAGAATATAAAAAAGACAGTAGATGATATAAAAATCAGAATACTGCAGCCCCAAGTCCTCCAGAGTCCTCCAGAGCCCAGCTGAGTCCACCTGAGTCCCCCTTAACTCAGCTCTGATTGCTTGTTTTGTTTACAATTACTCTGATACCACAGAGCAACTGAACCTGAATCCTGTCCATGTGTCTGTCATTATGTCTGTCCTCTTCTCTGTCCTCCTGCCTGTCCCTGTGTCTGTCCTCCTGTCTGCCCTCGTGTCTGTCCTCCTGTCTGTCTGTATGTTCAGGGGTTATGGTTCCAACATCCTGGACAACCTCCTGTCTCGTATGGAGCAGTATGCCAACAACCTGGAGGAGCTGGTGGAGGAGAGGACGCAGGCGTATCACGAGGAGAAACGCAAGGCTGAGTCCCTGCTCTACCAGATTCTACCACAGTAAATATACTGCAGTAATACTGCATCAGATGCTTCATGACGGTCCAATGCTGAGTACTGTTCCTTCACTGTCTCTGTCTCAGCTCAGTGGCGGAGCAGCTGAAACGAGGTGAGACAGTTCAGGCTGAAGCTTTCGACTCCGTCACCATCTACTTCAGTGACATTGTGGGCTTCACCGCCCTGTCAGCTGAGAGTACACCACTACAGGTCAGCAGAACGCAGTAGAACACGCCTGTTTGTACACACAGTACATGTATCATGCATGTGCATATGTACATGTGTAGTATTTTACTGTTGGTTACTTTGGGTTATTTTCCTTTGTGAAGAAGCAGCAGTTGTGTGTTGGCTAACAGCTGATGGGGTTGTTGACAAACAAACAAACAACAGCTCTGTAAACATGGGGCTGCCATCTACTGGTGCATCCTGGTATCACAGCAACCGTACGTAATGTGTTTAATTATTGTCTTTTTCTTGCAGGTTGTGACCTTGCTGAACGACCTCTACACCTGTTTCGATGCCATCATCGACAACTTTGATGTTTACAAGGTAGAAGATTCCCGCCGCTCCCTGTCTTTGTGCTAAGCTAAGCTAACCGAGCCCTGGTCAATGGTCAAAAGTCGCTGTGACCTCTCAAACCCATTCTTACACATTCTTCTAAAGACAAAATTTAACAAGATGATGACGAGATGACTTTTTCTACTCAGAAGGTCAAAGGTCATCTTCACTGTGACATTATGGTGTTTCCTGTCTGTTATTCAGCAGCAGAACTCAGGAACTGAAGGGCAGACTGTGGCCAGATTTCACATATGGTCCACGTCCTGGACTGGTGACTCTGATCTCAGGTGTCCCCCTTCAAACTGAGCTGATTGTGTCGATGTTCTGTGCTGTTGGTTGAACGTGCGTGTGAAGCCTCCATGTTTTGCAGTCTGGAGCTTCTCTTCAGCAGTCAGATCTGAAGCTCTGTGGTCCACCACAGGCTGGCTGGTCTAATGATGCTGAACTTCAACTGATGAAGATCTCAGTCAGCATAGGGATTTAGTATTTTCTCTGTCTGAGTGACTGAGTGAGTAGCTCTGTGTTAGCTTGTATTCGTGGCTTGCATCCACCTTGCAGGGTGGTTGCCATAGATACGCTGGGACCAATGCCTTCTTGTGTGCACAGTTATTTTTAAAGTTTTTAAAACAAGTCACAGCAGAGAGTGAAGTGAGTTCACGAGATAGTCCCGAGACTGGTGTGTGATGAGGTCGGTGCTGCCCCCAGGTGGAAACCATTGGTGATGCCTACATGGTGGTGTCAGGCCTGCCGGTCAGGAACGGCAAGCTGCATGCTCGGGAGGTGGCCCACATGTCTCTGGCTCTGCTGGACGCCGTCACGAGCTTCAAGATCCGCCACCGAGCCAACCAGCAGCTCCGGCTCCGCATCGGCATACACAGTGGTCAGTGTGAGTGTGTGTGTGCGAGTGTGTGTGAGAGAAGGTGTTTTAATAAAGTACTATAAAAAGAAATAATTGTGTTTGTAGGTCCGGTGTGTGCAGGTGTGGTGGGGCTGAAGATGCCCAGGTACTGTCTGTTTGGAGACACCGTCAACACGGCGTCACGCATGGAGTCCAACGGAGAGGGTAACAGACACACACACACACACATTCTGATTCTGTTAACAGCTGATTCGTTATGTCCCTGTACACTTTGAACTGGTTTACTTCCTCCATCAGAGAAGCTGCAGGTCAACACCTTGACCTGAATAATCATCTCTGCACTCGTAAACAGGAAGCTATCTTGTCCATAATTACATTCCTCAACAAACTATCGTCTTACATTTTGGCTGATTCGGATAAAAAACAAAGTACAGAAAACAAAAAGTTGTACAAAGTCCTTCCAGGTGATTGCTGCATTAATCAAGGTGCAAAACTTTCCTCTGATGCCACCTTCAGGACACATTTTGAACAGACTAAAATCATGTCACATGACCGACAGGTAGCTCACTGATTGGGTGGTTGTCAGAGACTGAAAACAGTCTGGACATGGAGGCAAACTGCTGCTGGTGTTTGGTGCAGCTCTAAACCAGCTGGTGGTTTGTTCCGCCGACTGAATGACGCATGAAGAGTTTGGACGTCACGTGTTGGTCACTACTGCTCTGCCGTTTGTCTCTGCAGCCCTGAAGATTCACGTGTCGGAGGCGACTCGTCAGGTCTTGTTGGAGTTCAGTTGCTTCCAGCTGCAGCTCAGAGGAGAAATCGAGGTGAAGGGAAAAGGACGCATGAGGACGTACTGGCTGCTGGGGGAGACCAACTGAGGGAGGACAGGATGGAGTGGCGGAGCTGATGTCACAGAGAGAAAGAAAGTCACCGATGGACACTGTCCACCGTCCTGCTTCAGGCCACATCTGGACAGACACACTGACTGAAACAACCATCTGGGATTGGACTCCTCCTCCTCTTTGATTGGACGTTCAGCTCAGCTTTTCACCCAGAAGCCTACAGACAGATGAATGTTTCACTGTAAAAATAAATCATTAGAATTTAGTCATATAAATACAAAAATGAACTGAGTGGGTTTGATTATCTTTGGGTCGTAATCGTTCAAACTGTCAACTTTTCATCTTCAGTCTCAGTCATTTTTGGAATAATATTCTAATAATTTCCAAGACCTATACTGCATTCAGACCCATGAGAGAACACATTTTTTATTGATTATTTGAGACTTACTCTCTGTATATGTTGCTGACTATAACTATTAACTGTGTGCTACATTTTCCCTAAAATTTGGACCAATCACTTGGAGGAGTGTTTTTGGAAATTTGAGGAACTGTAAAATAAAGTGGAAATTAAAACTATGACACATAGAGATCATATCAGAATCTTAATCTGACTTTTGTCATTTCTAGCGCAAAGAGTTTCATTAAAGGAACAGTTCACCCAAAAATGAAAACTTGGGGCTGATGGAAAGTCTGGTAAAATTCCTGTGTGCACATTTCATTTCCAGAGCTTCACCTTAAAACAACGCTGCAGCTTTCTGCTGAACAGCTGAAGAAGCTTGGGAAGCCTCAAAACGGCTCCATAAAGTTTGTTTGGTGTAATCTAAGTGTCCAGAAGCCCAGAGAGCCCAAAGTGGTATGAAAGAGGTTATTTGACAGCCTTTTTAAGCTGAAACATCCACTATAGTGGCAAAGCTAAAAGTGTTAGCATGAGTTCGAGCGTGTGTGTGTGTGTGTGTGTGTGCACTGTTAGATGGGATGTGAGGCGGGCTTGCAATTGAGGTTGTCACTCTGGTTAGTGTTGTGTGTGTAAATGTATTGATACTTTAAACATATACAAGGTACACAAAAATAATAATGATAACACACCAATATGACATTCTGCTGAATCTAAAAAATATGTTCAAAATCACTGATTATCATTTTTGTTTTTAATTGTAACCTGGACATATCAGATTCATACACAGTCAATCAGCAATTATTAAACAGACATTCACTGACGTTAACTGATTTCAGGAGAACCATTAACAACATCTTTATCGTTCTTATCAGAAAGCAGAAATGGTAAAATGTTTCTTGGACACCCACACACACACACACACACAAATCAAATGTTGGTAACATTTTGGTGCAGCCTATTTGTCTTTTTCTTTGCTTCTTGTATTTCTTATGCATTTTGATATGGATAAGTACCCGTATCCATATTAAAATGTACTATTTTACTTTGTGTTTGTTTGTTTATTTGTTTTTGTTTCAATAATTTGTTGCATTTGTTATTCAAAAACAACTTATAAAAGGTTCCTTTGCAGATGGTCGACAGCAGAGCAGGCCGCGGATTGGCTCCAGATTTTCTCTCCTGTCATTGGTCTGTACGTATATCAGTTAGAGATTTAAGGTAAATGATTGGTCAACTGGCCCTGTGCGCTCCGCCCCCTTGCTCCGCTCGGTCGTTGCGGATGTCCGTTATGTTACTGTGGTCGAGTCGGACAGAGTGAGAACTGCCCCAAAATAAGTTTTAAAAACACACAGTCACCGTCCAAACCTTCCCATACGGGGGCTCAAGCACTGACAGGAGTACCAAACTCTCCGGTACAACGACAGAAACATTTATAACCCCCCCAGAACCCGGAGTCCCAGTCCTTCGCAGCTCCGCGGGGCCCGGCGAGGCGCGGCGGGAGCAGATGGAGCCTGCACCGGCGAAGGCGAAGCCGCAGGGCCGGCTACTAGTGTCCACTCAGCTGGACGCCAAAGACGAGCTTGAGGAGGTAGGGTGATCCGGTTTCACGGCCCAGAAAGAACACTTAACTCGGGGTTAGCGCGTTTATGGTCGGTTTTCAGGCAGACATCGGTAGTTTGAGAGCAGTTTGGATACAAAGAGACATGATGGAACCATATCTGTGAGCCTACACGGCGGCTAGCAGGCTAGTTAGCATGGCTAGCAGGTGGCTAGCATCATTAGCACAGTACAGCTGTACGGTCCTTTGTGAAAACACGGTGTTGGTATTTAAGGCCGCAGTGTGGAGGTGTGTTTGTGGTGTCTGTGTGCTCCGAAAGACGCCAAACCGCGGGGTAAGATGTCACACAGCTGACGGACAGTTAGCCTAGCATGCTAAACCTACGTAAACCCAAAAAGTGACAGATGCGCATGCGCCGTGTTTGTGTTTCACATGTCAAAAGTAGTGAGATACCGACAGTTCACTTTATTGTTTGAAAGGTCAACTGATATAAACATCCTTTATGTATTCGCACACTGAAGAACTGTTCACAAGTAAAGTAAAGTAAAAAGGTAACAAAACATTACTGTTTCCAGAGAAAATAGTAACTACAAAATAAACACAAATGTCGTTTAAGTGTTCAGGAGCATGTCGAGCTGCTGCTTCGGTTATGCAGCATCCTACAGCACTGAACTCCATATTTATGTAAATCACTTTGGGTAGTACATGCTGTACACTTAACCATAGTCAGTGTATTACCTGCAGTACTCGGTGGCCAGCTTACATGTTCAACCATAGGACTTCCCTAACTGTGAGCCAGCTGATCTGAAGCACTACAGTAATACAATGTGCTGCATGTGTATAAATGCGCAAATGTGTGTGTGTGCGCGTATGCAGAGACTGGAGCGTTGTGTTGGAATCGTCCAGTCGCTGACCAATGGGCTGTCAGAGAGAGAGGCCAACGACGCGCTCACTGCCAACGTAAGAAACATCAAGCACTACTGCAACAGTTACTGTGACAAGTACTACAGCTAATACTGCTATAAATACCACTCTGATAATCAGTGCCAACCTAAGAAACACATCCTCTACTACTAGAAGTCTGGTACATAAAATACTGTGAGAAATACTGCGACCACCACAGTAAATATTCCCCTGAGGTGGATTACACTGAAGTATCACAAAAAGTAGTGCGGGTCTCTGACCACTGAAAACGCACCATGATGGTCTGGACACCTGACAGCCAATCAGAACAAAGTATGGACCTAAACTGAGGTACACACACAACCAGCAGTACTGAGGCAGTTTGTGTTCTTTGTTGTCTCACATCCTGTTACCTGTCCAGGTGTGTAAAGGTCAGCAGCAGCATGAGGAGGTGTGTCTGGGTCTCTTCACTCTGGTCCTCACAGAGCCGAGCCAGGCCCAGCGGGTGAGACACCACCGGGTCATTGTTCTTATGTGACTCACTATGCCATCACTGTGACGTCACTCTGTATGTGTGTGTGTGTGTGTGCTGACAGTGTTACAGAGACCTGACGCTGGTCAACAGAGACGGGATGAACGTGATTCTGGTGAAGATCAACCAGATCCTGATGGAGAAGTTCCTCAAACTGCAGGATGTCCCAAGAACACAGGTAAATAAACTCTGTACAGGTACTCACACAGGTGTACAGGTACACAGGCAGTCCTTCGTCATCCTAACATTCTGTCATATGCTCTGATCCACTGAAGAGGAGAATGTCTGCTCTGAAGGCTTCGCTACATCGAATCAGTAATCACCTCTGAATCCTTATAGACCTCAGGTGGTCCTGTGGACAGTTTGAGCAGAGGTCTTTTAGGATGAGATCTGAGAGGCTGAAAGCTCTGATGCTCTGTGTGTTAATGTGTGTGTGTGTGCAGCTGGTGTGGCTGGTCAGAGAGCTGGTGAAGAGCGGCATCATGGGAGCTGATGGTGTCGTCATGACTCTGCTGAAGCAGATTGCAGGTCAGACACTCACGCACACACTGTGCATACACACATCAGTGTCACAGTGTGAAGAGTCTTCATGCTGTCCTGCTGTCACTCCAGGTGGGGACATTTCCACTAAAAACCTGTGGCTGGCTGAGAGCGTCCTGGACATCCTGCTGGACCAGAAGTACGTCTGTGTGTCACGTGTTTGTGAATGTTCCTTCAGCCAGTGTGAACCCAGACTTTATGCTGCATTACAGCAGAAGAGGTGGGTTTCTTCAGGCGGGTTGTGTGGCTGAAGCAGCTGCGTTTTCCTCTGTGCAGGGAGTGGGTGTTGAAGAGCGGGATGCTGATCGCCATGTCTGTCTACACCTACCTCCGCCTCATCGTCGACCACGGAGCCCCGAACCTGCTGGCTCTGCGTCAGAAGGAGGTCGACTTCTGCATCGGCATGCTGAGGGAGAAGGTAGGGGGGAGGGAGGGAGGTCTCTCTGTTGTGTTTATCACCTGGTGCGTACTGATCTCCTGTCTCTGTGTGTGCAGTTCACAGAGTGTCTGATCATCGGCAGAGATCTGGTCCGTCTGCTGCAGAATGTTGCTCGGATCCCAGAGATGGAGCTTTTGTGGAAAGACCTGCTGCACAACCCACAAGTCCTCAGTCCTCAGTTCACTGGTAAAACTGCACCCTCCCACAATCCTCAGATTGTTACTGAGTCACGTATGACACATGGCAGCGGGCTGTGAGACCGTCACTGCTCAGCTGGACCAAACACAGGCGGTGCGACCAACCCTGGAGGAGATCCTGTTCAGACATCCTCAGCTAAACCATTAAAACATGAGTGTTGTATCTGAGGCAGCATTAAGCACTGTGCCGCCTGTCTGGTTGTGACCTGTGGTTGATAGCAAGTCGCTGACCGCCCAGTCAGTTTTCTGGTGTGTCCCAGTTCATCTTAACACCTTGGAGTCTGAAGTGTACTTGTGTGTGTTTCAGGTGTTCTCCAGCTGCTGACGGCTCGGACCTCCAGGAAGTTTCTGGCTTGTCGTCTCACACCCGACATGGAGACCAAACTTCTGTTCATGACCTCCAGGGTAACACACACACACACACTCACTCACACTCCATTGTTGACCTTGACCCCAGACCTGAACCTTGTTATCAGTGATGATGACCTCTGCCCCCTCCCTGACTCTGTGTACCTGTGCCCAGGTGCGTTTCGGGCAGCAGAAGCGGTATCAGGACTGGTTTCAGAGACAATACCTGTCCACAGCAGAGAGCCAGTCACTGCGCTGTGATCTCATTCGCTACATCTGTGGAGTGGTCCATCCATCCAATGAGGTGCTGAGCTCTGACATCTTGCCACGCTGGGCCATCATTGGCTGGCTGCTCACCACCTGCACGGTAAGAGGGTGGAGCTTCAGGCCGTCAGCCTCTTAAGGCCATCATCTGTTAAAATCAATAACAATGATCGGCTGATTTGTGTGTCTCCAGTCGAACGTTGCTGCCTCCAATGCCAAGCTGGCTCTCTTCTATGATTGGCTGTTCTTCAATCCTGAGAAAGACAGCATCATGAACATAGGTGACACGCACGCACGCACACACACACACACACACACACGGTACACAGCACACAGCAGAGTGTGTCTGGCTGGTGAGGAGCTGCTCATGGCGCCTGACTTCTTCAGGTGGAAATGATGCGTCACGTTTGTAGATCTGAAGGTCTGACGATGTCACGTGTTGTTGTGGTTTCTCTTCCTGTCAGAACCCGCCATCCTGGTGATGCATCACTCCATGAAACCTCATCCTGCCATCACAGCCACACTGCTGGACTTCATGTGCAGGGTAACACACACACACACACACCATCGCTGAGTGTATGGTGGCCGCCTTGAACCTGAACAAAACCACTTTGAACCAGTTTGTGGCAGAGTCTGATTTGGGATCAGTGTTGGATGATTTGCGTAACCATGGTGATATGAGCTGAGGCTCATGGGTGGCTTAGTCTTTACAGAGTGGTCAGAACACACACCTTTCAGTGAGTGACATGTTGGTGCCATTGGGACGTGTGGTCACCTGCCAACAGGCTGGGCTGCTGATTGGAGGACTTATTCACACCTCCTCCCTCGTTTCCTTCCTCAGATCATCCCTCACTTCTTTCCTCCGCTGGAGTCTCAGGTGCGTCAGGGCGTCTTTAACTCACTCAACTTCATCATGGAGAAGCGAGTGCTGGCGTAAGAGCTACACATCACACACACAGTAGTCACTCTGTCAGTACATCACATACTGATGACCGATTATTGATTATTGATCAGTCAATTATTGATTGGTCCCTCAGACACCTCGCTCCGCTGTTTGATAATCCAAAGTTGGACCGAGAGCTTCGATCGATGCTCAGAGAGAGATTCCCCGAGTTCTGCAGCTCACCCTCCCCACCTGCCGAAGGTAACACACGCACACACGTCATATCATCAATATCAGTTTTCAATAAAACATGAAACATAAAATCAAGAAGATACACAGTAATAGATTTATAAAATACATCAAAAGTATCTGCAACAACAAGCCAGTCCTTCTCTAAAACTGTCTGTCTGTGTGTGTGTGTGTGTGTGGCAGTTAAAATGGAGGAGGCAGTTTCCTTAGAGATGGACAACCACATGTTGGATAAAGAGGAGGGTTGCTACGACAACACAGAAGCCGCCTTCAGTGACGACGAGGAGGAAGTCAACAACAAAGGTGACAATAAGACAAACTTAAGCAGAGTAAACAAGTTCAAGTTACTGTGATGGTGACCAGGACAGCTCGAGCAGAAACCAGTTTCAGGTCCCAGTCTGTGTTCCACTGAGTGACCTGGTTCTCCCTGCGGGAGGTGAAACTGGTCACACTGTGACATCACACTGCTGTCTGACCTTATGTCGACCGATCACTGTGCAGGAAAGAAAAGGGAGTTCAGGTTCCATCCAATCAAAGAAGCTGTGATGGAAGAGCCTGCTGACATCACACCCTGGCTGGACCAATTAGACGACACCATGAAGGAGAAAGTCCAGCAGCTGCAGAAGACCAGGTGAGAGTCGTCGTCCCCCTTTTCCTCAGATCAGTCTGAAAGTCAGAGGTCACAGCTGTTTTCTGTTTATTGATCTGTTGGTGATCTCCTCAGCGACACGGAGACTCAGTGCGAGGTGATGCAGGAGATCGTCGATCTGATCTTGGAGGTGGGTTTGAGCTCACAGGTGACCCCCATGTTCTTCTGCTGTGCTCTACTGTACTCTGCTTTACTGTACTGTACTGTAGTCTTCCCTGCTGTGTTGTGTTGCAGGAGGACTTTGACTCGGAGCAGATGTCGGCTCTGTCTTCCTGTCTGGCTGAACTGTTCAAAGATCATTTCAGAGGAGATGTCCTGCCAGAGGAGATCACTGAGGAGTAAGACTGACCGGAGATGGACACACGCACACCTGAGAGACACTGTGGACATATTTGGCTTGTCATTTGTGTCACTTTGTGGATTTGTGGATGGGGGTCTTGTCTCTGTCCAGGAGACTGTGGTTACATACTGTGTCCATGAGCAGAGAACCCTGTGGGCACAGACAGACTGGTTTCCGTGTGTCGATGACTCAGCCTAACCTGTCTGTGTTTCTGACCGCCCGTCTGTCTCTCAGGTCCCTGGAGGAGTCCGTGTCTAAACCCGTCTGTCTGGTCTTCAGGAACCTGGTCACCATGCAGGAGGATAACAGTGGATTCTCGGTCCTGCTCGACATGTTGGCTGAATTTTACCAGAAACAACCCAAGATTGGATATCACCTGCTGTACTACCTCAAAGCCAGGTGAGGCATTCACAGGATGAGCTGTCTGTCGGAAATCTGAGTGTTTCTGTTTGCGGTACGCTGGAGGGGGGAGGGGGGATGACTCACTGAGAGATGTGATTTCAGGAAATTACAGAAATGGTGTGTGTGTGTGTGTGTGTGTGTGTGTGTGCAGTAAAGCGGCCAACGGGAAGATGATGCTGTACGAGTCTTTTGCTCAAGCCACAGCGCTCGGCGACCTGCACACCTGTCTAATGATGGACATGAAGGCGTGTCAGGAGGACGACGTCCGGCTGCTCTGCTACCTCACCCCCTCCATATACACTGAGGTACACACACACACACACACACACACACACACACACACACACACATACGTACTGTGCTGCTGTCAGGTGTTGAGCTTACCTGATGTATCTTTCAGTTTCCAGATGAGACGTTGCGAAGCGGCGAGCTGCTCAACATGATTGTAGCTGTCATCGATTCCACACAGGTGAGTCTCACCTACAGGTGCAACCCTTGAAGGTATCCATCATCACCCTGAGCTCACCTGTTTACTCTGTGTGTGTGTGTGTGTGTGTGTGTGTAGTTACAGGAACTGATGTGTCATGTGATGATGGGAAACCTGGTGATGTTCAGGAAAGACTCTGTGCTCAACATCCTCAGTGAGAAGCTCACACAAAGACACACACCCACACACACACACACACACTCAGCTAGACTCTGTCTTCATGTCCTCCCCTCCCTGTGTCCACAGTCCAGTCTCTGGACTGGGAGACGTTCGAGCAGTACAGCACCTGGCAGCTGTTCCTGGCTCACAGTATCCCCCTGGAAACCATCATCCCCATCCTGCAACATCTCAAATACAAAGGTGAGACTTAAGCAACGTGGACGGACGCCTGTCCCAAGTGTTGAGTCCAGGAGATGTCCACTATCCTCCAGTCTCAGACGCCTGTCTTTGTGCTTTCAGAACATCCTGAGGCCTTATCCTGTCTGCTGCTGCAGCTCCGCAGAGAAAAGTACGCACAAACACACACACACACACACACACAGTCTTTACTTCATGTTATAGGCTACTGCGTCCACTTAATGTCTGTCTGTCTGTCCGTCCGGCCCAGGCCAAGTGAGGAAATGGTGAAGATGGTCCTGAGTCGTCCCTGTCACCCTGAGGACCAGTTCACCACCAGCATCCTGAGACACTGGGCGTCCAAATATGATGACACACTGGGGGAACACATCAAGGCCCAACTGATCAAGAACAACAACCAGCCCCGCAAGAGACAGAGGTGAGGACAGGCAGGCAGACAGGCAGGCAGACAGACAGACAGACAGACAGGCAGGCTGTCCACACAGAGACAGACAGAGAGACAGGCTGTTCACACAGAGGCAGACAGACAAAGAGACAGGCTGTCCACACAGAGACAGGCAGAGAGACAGGCTGTCCTCATGGAGACAGACAGACAGACACAGATTTGTGTAGCTGTTGTGTTTTTTGATGAGTCGTGGATCAAACAGTCTGGGTTCAGGGTCGGTGGCTGAGCGGGACAGCTGGACAGGTTCAGGCCACCAGTAACCAGGCGTGTCTCTGTCTTCAGTCTCCGGAGCTCCAGCAGTAAACTGGCCCAGCTGACCCTGGAACAGATCCTGGAGCACATGGACAACCTGAGACTGAGCCTGAGCAACACCAAGAACAACTGTGAGTCCTCACATACTTCCTGACTGATCACTGATGTATTGATAACTGATAACTGATCAACGTGTTTGTCTCTGGCAGTTTTCACTCAGACTCCGATCCTTCAGGCCCTGCAGCACGTTCAGGCCAGCTGTGATGAGGCACACAAGATGAGGTGCACACACACACACACACAGACTGACGAATGACATCACACCAGGTGCTGATGATGTCACTTCCCCCTTGTGCAGATTCAGCGACCTGTTCGCCCTTGCAGAGGAGTACGAGGACTCTCAGACAAAGCCTCCGAAGTCTCGGCGTAAGGCTCCGGCCTCCTCGCCTCGCTCCAGGAAAGGAGCAGCTCCGCCCACCAACAACGAGGAGGAGAGCGCCTCCAGCAGCGCCTCGGTATGTCCCGCCCACTCTCGTCACAGCCGGTCGTTCTGACTTGAGTTTATTTAGTAACAGTGAAGAGACAGAGTGGAGACGGCGGTCCTCATCTGGATGGACTGTGGATGCTGTGTTCACGTGCTCCGTCATAATCACGTCTGGTCTTTGATGTTTATTTTCAGGAGGAGGAGGACTCAAAGCCCAAAGCTCCAAAGAGGAAGAGGAAAGGTTCTTCAGCCGTCGGCTCTGACAGTGACTGATGGACCCTCTGACCAATCACACACCAACTGCCACGGAGACACACAGCCAAGCAGCCGCTCTGACCACTGGAAGAGGCCCCGCCCCATCCTGACGACACGCACTGACCGCCGCGGGAGGGGCGGAGCACTGAGAAGCTGCAGACTTCAAATCCATATGGTGAACTTACTTTGGCCTGATGAGACTGATCTCTGACCAGCAGGTCAAAGGTCATTGTGTGGCTTGTATGTGGCTGTTCTCCCATGATGCACTGGGAGGAGGAAACCATGAACTCTGGGAACCAGACTGATTGACTGATTTTAACACAGGGAACATGATGATGATATAAATAATGATGAAGATGAGTGCGGTTGTTTGTGAGGACTTCTGACTTTTTTTTTTTCCTTCTTTTTTGGGGGGTAGTTGGATTTTGGACTCTTATTGTGGAAGATCCTCACTTCCTGCTGTTTTTAGCAGCTCCTTAATGTTTGTCTCACTGCAGTAAATTCCCTTTGTCTGTTAAGAAAGTCATGTTGGAGGAAATTCTTCATATAAAAGCTGATGGTTTGTTTCAGGTTGTCACCTGTGTGTTGACTGGGGGGATGCTGTGGCAGACACTCGGTTAAAAACATGAAAAATCCAAATGGAGTTTGGTGTGAATTGCTCAGTTTGTGCTCAGATTCTCAGTTAATCAGGTTGATCATTAGGAAATTGATTTATATATGGCCTAATTAATTGATCTGACAGATCTGATTGATTTATACAATAAATTAATCTTTGATAAGAGATTTGAGGAAACAGGTCAAATATTTACACGTTGATTTGTGTCTTTATTTACAGTCAGCAAGCCAGCGGGTGCTGAGCAGTGGACACATGTCCTCAATGATCAGAAAGCAAAAAGATCCATAAAAAAGGACCAACAACAGTCAAAACAAATGAAAAAAATCGACAGAACTAAATAAAAATAGAAAACTAGAAATTTGCTAACTTTTAATTTAGTTAAACAACCGAACGGGAACTTACAGAATCAGAAGGTGGAAAATGATAAATCTACGTTTCATGTCAACGCAGTATAAGACCCGTCAGGACCCTGAACTGGACTGGAGGACTGATGTGTGATTGGATCCACCTGCTGCTGCTTATATAAACCAGGGGAGCAGAGACTCCCCTGCTTCAGACCACGTGAGACTTATTCAGGTAAGTGGACTTCAGGGAGACTCTATCTGATCTTCTGAAACACACTCGTCTTACTGTTTGCCTTATTCGTTGTTTCGCCTGTTTCCGCTCTGTAGCCTCCGTCGTCATGTCGGCCGCTAAATCCGGATCATCCCTGCGGACTCTACTCCTGACTCCGCAACGGGTCCCGGCCTTCCTCATCCCCTCCCGCAGTCCGCTCCTCTGCCTCTCTCCGCGGCTTCGCCGAAGCTCCTCGGACCGGACCAGACTGCTGTCCGACGATGAAGACGATAGTCCGGGTGCGCTCAGCCCCGCGGCCCCCCGCCGCTCCCTGCTGCGCCTGCCGTCGCCGCGGCCCAGACACCCGCGCCACGCAGTTGCTGCGGCAGAGTCTGCGGACACGGACCTGACGACACGCGCGGCCATGTCGCTGCCGCACGTGGAGAAGGTGATCACACCCTACGGCTTCCGCGCCGCGCTGGCCGCGAGTCCGTGCACGCGCCGGCGGGAATCCCTGTTTCACCAGAGTAAACCGCTGACGGTCACAGATGGTCAGCAGGAGGAGCCGGCGGAGCCTCCTCCACCTCCCGGCAGGTCCCACGTGCTCTGCGCGGTGATGAAGGAGCTGAAGAGACCTGCAGCCGCTCTGAAGGCTCTGAGTCCCGCCACGAGGAGGACACGCCCCCGCTGACACACCTGTCAGGTAGCCCTGACACTGAGCAGGAGTGAGCTGACTGTGGTCAGTCAAGATTTAAATTTAATGTTTAAATAAATGATTTTAATAAATTCTGTGTGGTTCTGGGTGATCAGCTTTGAGGAGACATTGAGACTAAAGCCAGGACACAACTTGTCCGGTGGGGGACAAAGCTGGTGTCTCAGTGAACAGGATCAGACTGAAGCAGTTGACCTCAAAGATCCTCACAGGGACAGAAATGTCACTCCTGTTTTTAAATGCAGAACTGAGGAAAGGTGACGGGAGCATGTCAATAATTTGGATATTAAATCAACAGCAGTGATTAAATACGACCTCAGAAGACCGACACCCTCGTGTTCAGTTACTTTTGTTTTTGAAATAATTTAAATTGAGTTAAAGTACACCCAGCTATATTTCTGAATGAACTGTCTCGTTAAACTATTGCTTCGTTCAGCAGTTCATTTTGTGGTGGTCTGACTCAGTGGTTTGAAACGTCTGAGGACTCGGGATGTAAAGACACTAAGAAACTGTGTGGATATTCAGCTGCACCTTGCGATGAGTTGAACGGCTGCTTATTTTCCTGGAAACTGTTTGCTTTTCAATAAAGTTGTACTGACTTCATAAAGTTATTTTAATTTATGTTCAGTTTGGCCAAAATGCAATGGAAGCGAAAGAGAAGCCAGTAAAGTGCACGTGTTGCAGCGAGGAGGCGTCAGGTGTTCCCACTGTCGATTTGTTGTTGCTCAGATGCAGGTTTTTGGCTGTTGTTATTCATAATGTGTCCACTTCAAGACTCCAGTCAGTCAAACAATAACAAAGAGGTAAAACGTGGAGGCTGCTGAAGGCGGACGCCAGTGCATGCGAGGTCAACGAGTTTTTATTGGAGCTTCCTGTGGAGCAGCAGGAGCTTCCTGTGGCTGACTCCGACCAGGAGAAACGGCTCCTGCAAAATTCTGTCGAAATAAAATCACTCAGAACAGCTCTCATCCTGCAGGGGCTTCATTGTGCCGCAACACATCTAGTCCGCTCAAAAAGAAGAAGAAGCGCGCTGCAACGTCATAGTGACGACGTGACGCACGGCCGGAAATGTAGTTTTTCGCAGATGCGTCTCACCGTTGTGGCGGGTAAGTGTGTTTGTGTCGTTAAAGCTGATCACAGTCTGCGGTACTGGGCCGCTACTGGGGAGTCAGAGCCTGGACGGGCTCACCCGGACACGGACTCCGTCTGTAGTCTGTCTGTTGTGCTGCTAACGTTAGCATGTTACCGGTCGGCAGGTTGGCGCTGCCGGGCTGAAGACGCCGCAGCTAACAGGAGCTAACAGACGTAAACACCAACACCTGGCGAGTGTTTGTGCTGAAATTCCGTTTTGTTTCCGTTTCTTTAAGTCTTTTCACTTGGGCTCACTTTGTCTTTTTCCTCATTTCATTTAAATGAGAAATACTGTAACTGCAGTGACTTTATGTGGTAGTTTGTAGTATTTCTACTTCTGTTTACTTGTCATTTCTTAAATAATATGACAGATCGGATTATTGATGAATTCAATATTAAACGTCCCAACAGTTTCTAAGGTAAATAGAACGATTAACGTGTTGCTGTGAACCAAAACAAATCCACTGACGTTTCAGCTTTTGTGTTTGGCTCACGTCGTACAAATCGAATCCGCAAACGGGCACAGAATCTCATCCACAGGTTCAGAGAGTCTGTAGAGGATTCTGTAAAAACCTTCAGAACAGGAAGTGAGGTTTAACGCAGCCCCGAGTGGGAGACAGTTGGTGCTTATCTCTGACCAGCTGATCTCTTCCGTGAGTTGGTCATGTGATTGTGATGATGTCACTGTTTCAGAGGTCAGGGGTCATGTTTCTCCAACATGAACGCGGTCCGTAAACGTCTCAAACTCAGCCCGGCCACACCTGCTGTCGCCGACGACCGCAGCGTCAGACCTGCACTCGTCTCCCATGATGCTTCGCTGCTGTCGCCTCCCGCTGCTCCCGCATCAGGCGGAGCTGAGGAGGAGCACGAGGGCTACCTGCTGGTGGAGGAAGACACCACTGACTCAAGCCTGATTATCACCATGGGTAACACACACACACACACACACACACACACACACACACCAGCAGCTCCTCACACCAGCTCAGACTCAGGGGTGTGTGTGACACACCTGAGTCTGAGCTGATTCAACTGCTGCAGGTCAGTGTGAGGTTTCACAAACACTTCACAGGTCCTGGAACAGATTACCAAGTTCACCAAAACCCTGTCTGTTTGTCTGCCTCTCAGAGGACAGTCGGGTGGAGGTGAAGGCGGCAAAGAGGCGAGCAATGAGGAACAGGAAGAGGAAACTGACAGGGGAGAAGGGGGACAGGGCCTCAGACAGCGAGGAGGAGGAGGAGGAGGTGGAGGTGGAGGTGGAGGAGGCAGAGGCAGAGGCAGGAGCAGAGGTGGAGATTGATAGACAGCTGGACCAATCACTGGAGACAAAGTCCAGACAACACAACCTGACCACAGTGAATGTCAGGAACATCCTCCACGTGAGTTCCTTCAAAGCCTGCATCGGTTTCACACTGAGCTAGCACACATTTAAAATGAGTGTCAGCTGGCGAGCGAGCGCGAGGCCTCGACCACACGGCCGTGTTCGCGTTCAGCACCAAATGAAAATCCCGTCTTTTTAAACATTAAACGCTAACTTAACTTTAAAAAGTTTCTTTGGGTGTGAAACGGTTCCAAACTTTTGATAAGATTTTGGTTCAGAGTGGTTGGTGAAGGTTTTCATCATGTTGTCTTCCTGTTGGAGAAATAAAGTGAACCTCTGACCTACAGGAAGTGATCACCAATGAACACGTAGTGGCCATGATGAAAGCTGCCATCAACGAGACAGAGGCCGTCCCTCCATTTGTGAGTCTGTCGTCCAATAAGAACACTTGACTCTTTGTTCACCTGTCGAGCTCTTTGATGATGTCATCTTTTCTTTCCTTCAGGAGCCCAAAATGACTCGATCCAAGTTTAAAGAAGTCGTGGAGAGGGGAGTGGTAAGACCTGCCTGTCTGTCTCTCTGCCCGTGTGCCTGTCTGTGCTGTCCGCTTCTGTCAGCCAATCAGATTCTCTTCTTCCATCCCTCCTTACCTGTCCTCTGACTGTTTCCTGTCAGGTGATTCCGGCCTGGAACATCTCTCCCATCAAGAAGACCAGCGAAGTCAACAAGGTGAGCTCAACATTTGTGTCTTTGTCTCCAGATTCCTCAGTCTGTGTCTTTGTCTCCAGATTCCTCAGTCTGTGTCTTTGTCTCCAGATTCCTCAGTCTGTGTCTTTGTCTCCAGGTTCCTCAGTCTGTGTCTTTGTCTCCAGATTCCTCAGTCTGTGTCTTTGTCTCCAGATTCCTCAGTCTGTGTCTTTGTCTCCAGATTCCTCAGTCTGTGTCTTTGTCTCCAGGTTCCTCAGTCTGTGTCTTTGTCTCCAGGTTCCTCAGTTTGTGGACATTCCTCTGGCTGAAGAAGACTCCTCTGATGAAGAATACCGTCCCGATGAAGACGATGAGGATGAGACTGCTGAAGATGTGAGGCTGCGCTCTGATTGGCTGCAGTACAGTTTCATACTGATGATTATTGATCAGTGGGTGTGTGCAGACGTATTGATTATCGATGGGTGTGTGCAGACGTTCCTGGAGAGCGACATGGAGAGCACGGCTTCGTCTCCCAGGGGGACTCGACTGAACAGGACAGAGGACGACAGCTGCAGCCCCTGGCAGGTCAGTCTGCTGTGAACACACCTTGTCCTGCGTTTACCTGTCATAAAATCACTCAATCACAACAGGTGACACACAGCTGCAGGACAGTGTGACAACATGCCGCAGGAGCTTGAAGCTGTTTGTTAACATTCAGATCTTCACTTTATGTTTCTGTTCAGACGTCTCGGAGCCGCTCCAGGCGCCTGAGGGCGGGGTCTGTTCCCATGGGACCTCCCCCTCCCCCCAAAGCCCCGCCCCCCAAGGCAGTGCCTGACAGCACCTTTCTGGAGAAACTTCACGCCGTGGAGGAGGAGTTGGCTGTGTGTATGAAGCCCTATCAGGTAACAAACAGTCTACGACACACTGCTGCCGTGTTCAGTCCGGTCAGCGGAGCTTCAGGGCCTCTGGCTGAATTCACTTTGACTGGTGGTCAGAGCTCAGGAACGTCGAACAGCTTCAGCCCAAGTCCGCAAACAGCAGCCAAGTTTCCATCCAGATAAAGTGCAAAGATCTTAGTCTGTTTGTATTGTTAGCCGTGTCCAACGTCAGGGCGCAGTCAGAGTCCCGCCTCAGCACGTGTCACGTTTAACGCTTTGGCTTCCTGAAAGGATCATCGCAAATCCCTGTGAGGTGATGGTTGACATTCTCTTTCAGCCTCTGTCTGAGTCCGAGGACGAGGTGGGTCTGATGGCGTACCGGACTCGGTCCAAGCGCCCCCTGCGTGACGTCCCGCTGGGCCGGCTGGAGGCGGAGCTCCGAGCTCCTGACATCACACCTGACATGTACGACTCCAGCTCCACCCACGAGGACCGGGAGTGGACTGATTGGCTGAGGGGCCTGATGAGCTCAGAGATGGATAACGAAGGTGTGTGTGTGTGCGTGTGTGTGTGTGTGTGTGTGTGTGTGTGTGTGTGTCTGTCTCTGTCACAAAGTGTGACTGTCTGTCTCTCTCTCTCTCACTGACAGAGGAGTGTGATGACGAAGATGACCCAGAATATAACTTCCTGGCCGACACTGATGAACCTGACCTGGAAGATTACCGTGACGACAAGGCTGTCCGCATCACTAGTCAGTGTATACACACACACACACACACACACACACTTTCTGTAAAATGACTTGATCAGTTGATCAACACGACTGATTGTAAATCAGACAAATCAGGTTTTCTGTTTTATTTTTTATCATGAAACCAAATATTTTGAATAAATCTGATCTCGGAGCATTTGTTGGTCATGCAGTGAACATCCTGCGTTTGTCATGTTGTGTCTGCCCGGCAGAGAAAGAGGTCAACGAACTGATGGAGGAGCTGTTTGAAACTGTGAGTCTCATCTTCACAAGCAGCTCAAACTGACCAATCACAGCTCTTGTTGTTTCCGTGTGACATTTACCCAACAACCTGCACTCAGATGTAAACTCAGCTTGTGTTTCTGTGTGTCTTTCAGCTGAAAGAGGACCTTGCAGGACAGGAAGTGGAGGATGAAGGCCATGAGGAAGAGGAGGAGCCTCAGGAGGAGACCGTCACAGTTCAAACACACACACCTGAGGAGCAGCACAACACGTAAGTCTCACACACACACACACACACACACAAACACACACACAAACCTGCTGACCTTCTGCTATCACTGCAGTGGACCAGGCGATGGGGAGGTGGAGGAAGGACCAATCACTGAGCTGCGTACGGTGAAGCAGCAGCTGGCGTTTATCAGGAAGAAACAGCAGCTCGGTCTGCAGACACACACACTCAGTACGACAGACACACACCGTCCAGAACCACACACACTGAAACTGGACGGCCGACAGAGGACCAGACTGCAGCAGCAGCTACAACAGGTACAGTCTGCAGGTGCACACACACACACAAACACACACACACATACAGTGTACACACTTTTATCATCAGCTGGCATCCATAAAATCAGCTGTTGAGACGTTTACTGTCTGTCTGTCTGTCTGTCTGTCAGCACGTCCAGCTGTTGACTCAGATTCACGTGTTGAGTTCACCTGTGGCCAAACTTCACAGTGAGGCTGAGACCACCAGACAGTTCCTGGTAACACACACACACACACACACACACACACACACACACACACACATACACTGTATTTTGATGGTTGTTTTCTGCTATAGAATCAAAGTCTCTGGTTTTAAACATTTTCCTTAACTAAATTAGCCAGAGAACTGAAGCATTTCCATTTGATTTATGAATGTATTCGAAGGCTCTGCTGGTGAAACTCTGACTCCTTCTTTTACTTTGTAACTGTCACTTTTTCACAGTCAAATGTTAAAAACACTCGTGTCTCTCTGTCAGTTTGAACTGGATTTGCTGGCTCAGAGGGGCGAGCTGCTGATGTCTTCAGGTTGTCATGGTTTCTGCAGCATCTTCAGAGCCTCCAACCTGCAGGGGGCGCTGCAGCTGCTGGAGGAGCTGCAAAAGAGTCCCATCAGCTATAAACCACAGCACCACCCACCTGACGCCAGAGGACACAGTGAGTACACTTGCAGCAAGGAACCATGGGACATCTGAGAAGTCTGCAGGGTTTAAACCTGCTTATTTGGTTTCAGTTCAACTTCTGAAGAGTGCGTGTGTGTATGTGTGTGCGCGCGCGTGTGTGCGTACGTACGTACGTGTGTGTGTGTGTCTGTCTGTCTGTCTGTCTGTTCAGTGCGTTGTTACCCTGTCATGCCAGCTGAACTGGCCTGGCTCTTTGCCACTCGTCCCGTCTTCCTCTACCCGGAGCTGCTGCCATGTGTCAGCCTCGATCCGGCTTTATACTGCCCCCGCAGGACAGCTGCCTTCACTGCAGCAGAAGACTGGTAAACACGCACACACACACGCACAGTTATCACAGTTAGCATGTGTGACACATTGATTACGTCTGTGTTATCAGCCTCCTGGTTCTTGGTCTGAGGAACATGGAGGGCTCAGTTGACCCCACTAAGCTTGTGTCTCAGTTCCTGCTGAGGAAGACCCTGGTCCAGGTCCGACGAAGAATCCTGCAGTGCTGCAGACCTGGTTTCCCCGACAACATCGTCAAGGTATTGCACACAGCAGTGTTGTTCTGTGAAGGCCCAGAGGGATCTGTGTCGGACTGTGTTTGACTTGGTGTCCTCTGCAGGCCTACAGGTATCAGCGGGTGCTGTGGCCGATGCTGGTGGCCTGCCGTCATGTTGACCCTGCAGAGCAGCGCCCCCCAGTGGAGAGGGAGGAGCGTGTTATGCCTCTGTGGCTGGCGGTATGTGACACTGTCAGAACTTGTTCATGTCTCAGAACGTCTTCAGTGCAGCAGCAGGATCAGCTGATCCACCGTGTCATCACTCATAATCACAAAACACCAAACAGCTGCTTGAACATCTCAGATAAACTTGATCCTCCAGAGGGGAGATTCAGAAGACAGAAATGTAACAAATAAAACAATTGGTTGAGTCTGTCTGAGTTTCTGATACCAAACGCCTTCTCTCCCTCACAGAGGAGTCTTCCTGTCATCTACCCCCTTATCAAACGTTATAACAGCCCGTCTGGCTCCGCCACAGAGGCCCCGCCCCCGTGCAGGTCGACTGGAGCCCGTCAGAGTCACCTGACCTTCCTCCGCTCTGCCTCTGACTCCTACAGCTTCCCCCTTGAGACCAGATATCCCCCCCACATCCCCAAGAACCTGGACTTCAGACGCATCGGCTTTGTCTTGCTGCAGCAGCCGCTCCCCCCTCCTCACCCTGACTCCTCCCCCCTACCTGGTGGACAAGTGGATTCCTCCCCTCTGCCTCCTATACCCAAGTCCCCTCAAGCTCACAGTAATCCTCGAGTGCTCCTCCACTGCCTCCTGCTGTCCAGGACCGACACCACTGCTGACATGCGCACCGCCTCTTCTGTCTCCATAACGACCAGAGAGCAAATCAGACGGCACTATCATACCCTCACTAGCCTGAGAAAGAGGAAGAGGAGGAGGAGTGATAGAGAGCCTGTAACTCCTCCTCCTCCCAAAGGCCCCGTCTCCTCTCAGGTGGAGGTCCAGGAGAGAGATGATGTCATCATAATGAGTGAGGAGGAAGAAGAGGAGGAGGAGAGCGAGGTCCTTCTAGCTCTGTCTGAATCCTCACCCAGCTCAACAGGAAGTGTCGCCCTCGGCAACAATCCGGCTGAGTCAGAGGTGGCGGAGTCAGAGAATGAACAGGAAGTGAGGGCATCCAGAGCAGCAGATGATGGTGATGATGATGATGATGATAAACCTGTCATCCAGCTGCAGGTCAGCAGAGTCTCATTTTATCCTGAGAGAAATGATGTTTTGAGAATGAAAATCTTTCCAAGTAACGACCTGAAGACAAGCTGGAGTGTCAGGAAACCATTTTGACATCATGAATTCTTTCTGCTTTGTGTGTACAGGCGAAAAAGGTGTTGTCAGAGGGCAGTGAGGAGGAGGAGGATGAAGATGATCAGAGGAAATCCGAGGATGAGCTGTTTGCTCAGGATTATCTGCTCAGAGTGAGACATCTAAACTCCTCAAACATCTTCATTTCATCTCATGTTTTTATGAGCACAACACGATCCCACTGATCACGCGACCCACTGATCACACGATCCCACTGAATACACGATCCCACTGAATATACGATCCCACTGAATACACGATCCCACTGAATACACGATCCCACTGAATATACGATCCCACTGATCACGCGACCCACTGATCACACGATCCCACTGATCACACGATCCCACTGAATACACGATCCCACTGATCACACGATCCCACTGAATACACGATCCCACTGAATACACGATCCCACTGATCACACGATCCCACTGAATACACGATCCCACTGATCACACGATCCCACTGAATACACGATCCCACTGAATACACGATCCCACTGAATATACGATCCCATGCTACCAGGCTTGTTCTAGATGAGCCAAATCAGTGCAGAATCGATCACCAGCGATCGCCTCACAGTGCATGCCAGTTAGATTTCTGTCCTACTTGATCCCGACTTTCTCTGACGTCTTGCACAACAGTAATCTATCACAATAATCAATAATAATAACAATAATCTTCTGTTAACAGAGTCCATGTTGGGTGGCTCACAGTCAGCAGTAGAGAGAATAAATACATTCGTGTTATAATCTCCATACAAAGCATCATAGCTGTCCTCAGGCCTGCACTAACACAGAAGTGCTTTGATGTTTGCAAACAGACAAACTTGTGGTCAGTGTGGTGTGAGGATTAACATCTGTGCAGGTGTGAGGAAAGACAACAGCTTATTAACTATCACATATTTAGAATGTTTTTAATTATTTACGTAATTTGACCGTCTGCTCTGCTGATGTACAGTGGCTTGCGAAACTATTTGGCCCCCTTGAACTTTGTGACCTTTTTCCACATTTCAGGCTTCAAACATAAAGATATAAAACTGTAATTTCTTGTGAAGAATCAACAACAAGTGGGACACAATCATGAAGTGGAACACACTTTATTGGATATTTTAAACTTTATTAACAAATAAAAAAACGAAAAATTGGGCGTGCAAAATTATTCAGCCCCTTTACTTTCAGTGCAGCAAACTCTGTCCAGAAGTTCAGTGAGGATCTCTGAATGATTCAATGTTGACCTAAATGACTAACGATGATAAATGGAATCCACCTGTGTGTAATCAAGTCTCTGTATAAATGCACCTGCACTGTGATAGTCTCAGAGGTCTGTTTAAAGCGCAGAGAGCATCATGAAGAACAAGGAACACACCAGGCAGGTCCGAGATACTGTTGTGGAGAAGTTTAAAGCTGGATTTGGATACAAAAAGATTTCCCAAGCTTTAAACATCCCAAGGAGCACTGTGCAAGCAATAATATTGAAATGGAAGGAGTATCAGACCACTGCAAATCTACCAAGATCTGGCCGTCCCCCTAAACTTTCAGCTCATACAAGGAGAAGACTGATCAGAGATGCAGCCAAGAGGCCCATGATCACTCTGGATGAACTGCAGAGGTCTACAGCTGAGGTGGGAGAATCTGTCCATAGGACAACAATCAGTCGTATACTGCACAAATCTGGCCTTTATGGAAGAGTGGCAAGAAGGAAGCCATTTCTTAAAGATATCCATAAAAAGTGTCGTTTAAAGTTTGCCACAAGCTACCTGGGAGACACACCAAACATGTGGAAGAAGGTGCTCTGGTCAGATGAGACCAAAATCGAACTTTTTGGCAACAATGCAAGATGTTATGTTTGGCGTAAAAGCAGCACAGCTCATCACCCTCAACACACCATCCCCACTGTCAAACATGGTGGTGGCAGCATCATGGTTTGGGCCTGCTTTTCTTCAGCAGGGACAGGGAAGATGGTTAAAATTGATGGGAAGATGGATGGAGCCAAATACAGGACCATTCTGGAAGAAAACCTGATGGAGTCCGCAAAAGACCTGAGACTGGGACGGTGATTTGTCTTCCAACAAGACAATGATCCAAAACATAAAGCAAAAGCTACAATGGAATGGTTCACCAAAAAACATATCAAGGTGTTAGAATGGCCAAGTCAAAGTCCAGACCTCAATCCAATTGAGAATCTGTGGAAAGAACTGAAAACTGCTGTTCACAAACGCTCTCCATCCAACCTCACTGAGCTCGAGCTGTTTTGCAAGGAGGAATGGGCAAAAATATCAGTTTCTCGATGTGCAAAACTGATAGAGACATACCCCAAGCGACTTGCAGCTGTAATCGCAGCAAAAGGTGGCGCTACAAAGTATTAACTCAATGGGGCTGAATGATTTTGCACACCCAATTTTTCATTTTTTATTTGTTAAAAAAGTTTAAAATATCCAATAAATTTTGTTCCACTTCATGATTGTGTCCCACTTGTTGTTGATTCTTCACAAGAAATTACAGTTTTATACCTTTATGTTTGAAGCCTGAAATGTGTCAAAAGGTCACAAAGTTCAAGGGGGCCAAATAGTTTCGCAAGCCACTGTACATAACTTTGTGTAACATGTTGTTTAAACAAGTCACGGATGGCTTGTAAAGGATCTTAGCAGGTTAGGGACTGCGTACAAACCGATACAGGAGTCTGATCACACATTTTAATAAATCAGAATCCGATCTGTCAGGACGTGAGTGTTTCTGTGACTTCCTGTGCAGACTGAAGTCTGCTGCAAACGTGTCCGGAGCTTTTTGTCTCCGACTCCTGCTCTCGTCCACTTGGCCAGCGAGGCGCAGTTCAACTTGAATGAGCCGACCGTCTGTCACCCCAGAACTGTCCAATCAGTGCGAACATAAGTCTGTAACTGAAGATAACGACACAGGTTCAGGTGTGGCAACCTGAGGAGAATCAACCCAGATGGTTTCCTAAAATGAAATTCAGAATGAACTAGGGCTTGCTGCTTCCTGATTGGCTGATGACATGTTTTCCATGCAGGTGTGTGATGCGGTGCAGGTGTGTCCAGGCCTCTCAGAGCAGCTGCTGTGTGTGTTGGATGAGTTCTCAGCGGCGTGGCCCCCGGGGGCCCCGGAGGTTCTGTATGGCAGTCTGAGTTGTGTGCTGCGGCCTTGGCCTCAGCTGCTCAGAGACTTTGCTGCCTTCCTGACTCGAGGACAGGCCCGCCGCTGTGGGCTGGTGGGTGACATCACTCTGACTTCACAGGCACGAAGTCACTCAGGTGGAGACTGAGTCTGCATTAACTTTTCTTCTGTGGTTTTCCTCCATCAGCTGTTGGAGCAGCAGCTGTTTGAACGCAGTCGGCGGTTTCTGCGGCGACTGAGGTGGAATCTGGGAGAAGGCTCCACCCTCTACCACCAGGTGGTATCAGTGCTGCAGGGAAGCTCCGCCCCCTCACCTGAGGACATGGACAAGGTATTACAACACGGCTGTAACGACCGAGTCAATTCTCATATTTATTATTTATTTGATAAAGTTTTTAAAGTTTTATTGAATTTGTGCAGCTTTAGTAAAGTTTTCAAATGTAAGGGACTAAATATATGAGATACTTTTAAACTGTACAACTTGAAATGAACTATTTCAAATGTCAGAGAGGAGAATTCAGTTCAATTCAGTTCTATTTAAAGTGCCAATTCATAACACAGTTATCTCAAGACACTTTACAGGTGTGTAAACAACAACAACAACAACAACCAAAAAGAAGAGAATCAGAGAGAAACAGGTCTCAGGACAAAACCCCACACAGAGTCAGCATCTGGCCACAGAGGAGACGAAAAACTTCCTTTTAACAGGCAGAAACCTCCAGCAGAACCAGGCTCAGTGTAGACGGCCTTCTGCTGTGACCGCCTGGGAGGGAGAGGGGGGAGAGGAGAGGGGGAGAGAGAGGAGAGGGGGAGAGGAGAGACAGAGACAGTGAGGATAGAGAGAACAGTGCAGAGCAGGAGCAGCACAATCCAGGCAGGGCCATAGAGGGCTCAGGATCCAGCAGCGGTACCAGGCCTCAGCAGGGTGGGGTAGGATAATTCAGACTGGTTTATAAAACCCCAGAGTTAACCACCAGTCCAAAATATTCAGAATATTCAATTTACTGAGAAGCTCACAAACTCACAAACAAACTAGAACCATTTAAAAATGATTAAAATATTTAATCATTCGGCCAATTGTTGAAGCATTGGCTTTGTTTTGCTTCCATTTGCAAAACATATCACGAAATAAAATCTCATCTTCCTTTCAGATCTCGTCTCTCCTTAAACGCCATTCGGACCTGCATGAGGAATTCTGGGAGTTTTTCCAGCAGCTTCGCGCCCAGTCGTCACCCGTAGCAGCCAGTTCTGAGATCGCAGAGACGGACTGCGTGTCCCAGAATCCCCCCGACAGAAACAGGAAGAGAGTCGCTCGTCAGACATCTGAGGAGAGCGAGCCAGGAAGTGACAGAGAGGAAGAGGAGGAGTCAGGGCGACCCGTCCGTGCCAAAAACATCTCGATGACGTCGAGTGGAGAGAAAGTGGTGGTCTGGACCCGGTCAGTGCGAGAACACATCAGACACACTGTTAACACTGATCCCAGATCAGCCATGGCAATCAACTGATTATTTGCCAGTGACAAGAGTGATCCCAGATCAGTTCTCCACAGTGAAGTTTAAGAAGAAGAATCACTTTATTGACAGTATATATATTTTTACACACACACACTGAATTCATCTTCTGCATTTGACCCATCCTTAGCACACAGGAGCAGTGGGCAGCATCAAGCGCCCGGGGAGCATATTGGGGGGTTAAGTGCCTTGCTCAAGGGCACATCAGCCGGCTAATGGAGGGTGGGAGCATTTTTCGCATTAATCACTCCACCACACCCAAATTTTTCCTGCCCGTCCGGTGGGGGAATCGAACTGTTGACCCTCCGATCACAAGCCGCTTCTCCAACCTCTAGGCCACGGCTGCCCCCAATTAATTAATGGACAAGCAGTGCTGACATCAGGTCAGTTACTTAAGACTCACCTCTGACCATTTCCTGTTTCAGTGAGGCAGACCGTGCCATCCTGACTGCCTGTCAGCAGAGAGGAGCCAATAGGAAAACATTCAGGCATGTCTCTGCCCAGCTGGGAAACAAGACCGCCCAACAGGTGAGAGGGGGGCGGAGCTTCAGTGTCCAGATGTGGCCCTCAGTCACTCTTCCTGTGTGAATATAAATTACTGGATGATTTCTGTGCTTTCTCCAGGTGAGCCTTCGTTTCCACGACCTGATGAATCTTTTCCATTCTGCCTTCCAAAAGTCCACATCCTGCTCCTCAGAGGGCCAGCCGCTCAACACGTAGTAAGCAGCTTTGGACTGAAGGTGGGGTCAGTCGGGGATGGGTCTGCGTTCACAAAGCAGACTTCAGAGCAGAGACTCTGATCCGAACGAGTTTAACACTCTGGGGATTCAGATGTTTGTGCCTGAATCTTACCAACTTGACTAATTCCAGTACACAAAGTCTTGAAGACGTTTATCTACAAATGTCTGAAAGACTCTAGAACTGTCTGGAAGTGTTCTGTGTGTTCAGGGATGTCGTTTGGACTCCAGAGTCCAGTGGCAAAAGTGCCTCAAACCTCCTTGAAGGATTCAGGAATTGTCTTAATGTTTCTGACACGTTGTGGAGTTGATCCAGAGTGATTCCCCAGTGTTTTCACGTGGCTCTGGTGTTCATGGCAGCTGTTCTACACTCCTGACCGTCGTGAAAATAGTTCAGTTCAATAAAGTTTTCAAGAGAGGTCAGAAGTTCAAAACAAACTAGTGAATGACAGATTGTTAAGGTAATGTGAATAACTCTGAACTGCTCTGGCTTCATTCACGATGTTCTGCGGTTTCCACCCGTTTCCCTCCGGAAGTCATCTCCAACGGGTTCTCCAGGCGATTCAGGTTTGATTTTCTGGAGAACCTCCTTCATAATGAGTTGCACTGTTCATGAACATCTGTTCTCAGCTCAGTCTGAGTCAATCTGAACATCTCGAGTCCTTTGGGAATTGGCTTCATATGTCTGAGGTTATTTGCTGCAGGACTTCTGCAGAATCTGATTGTTTCACAGTTTTTGTTCAGAACCTGCAGTTCGTACAGGACAACATCTGGATCTGAATCAGGACTGGAATCAGGACTGGAATGTCCTTCACTCAGTGTTTGTGACCAGTCAGGGTGCTTTCACTCGTCTTTATTTATATTTAATGATTATTTATTTTTGATCAATCTCCTCTGATGTCACCGAGACTCCGCACACTGTGGACAGGGGGCGGGGCCTCGTTGAGCCACTGTGATGTCAGAAACAACATGAGATCCTCCCAATGAAGACGGAAACAAGGCGATAAAGTGATGACGTGTCAAAAGTTAGACAAAAGTTTGGTTGAGCTGAAGTTTACTGCAGTAAGGTCCAGTACTACACAGTTGCTGCAGGTCTTTTTGTTTTTTCCTTGCTTCCTTGCTTCCTTCCTTCCCTGCTGGCTTCCTGTTTGTCAATAAAACTAGTGGGTGAAAACAAGTTGATGTTCTCACGAGGATTTTAAACAACAGATTCATGATTTCACAATTCAAAACTTTAATGTCAGACTCTGTGCATAAACTTTCAAATGCTTTGAATGTTGACGTCTTCATCATTTTTCTTTCTGCAGAAAGGTTTCTGAACGTTTCTCAGAGCTTTAGTCTTCCCGTCATGCACACAGGTTAAACACCTGATGGTTCCCACGTACTTAAGGTAGCTACAAGGTCCTGTGAAGGTTTTATTGAAATGTTTATTCATATTGAATATGAATGAATGAAGGTCAACTGCTCCAATAAAATATTTTTACATTTTTCAAACTGTTTGAAGTGTTTTTTGTAGTTTTTATTGAAGATGTGACATGAAGTTCCTTTATGTGAGAAAAGAAAATCTTGCCAGCGCTTCAGAAATAAGTTGGTCAACATGACTTAACTGTGAAGACCTGGAAGGACACACAAGGAAGCAATTTTAGCAAATAAATAAAATGGATACACGGGATTGTAACGAGGTGAGCAGCGATCTCCCACATTGTTTCCCTAGGTTAAAAACAGTGCAGTTCATGTGTTGTTCAGTCAGAAACTGTTCGAGTAACAGCTTTATGAAGTATAAATATAAAGAGTCTCTGTTGTGCGTTTACATGTGAAAGAAAAACATGGTAAAACCCAACAGAGCAGGAACCTATTCAACATACCTTGCACCTGTAAATCTTTGTAAATTTTATCATTTGGCCTGCCACACTGACTTTTTTTTTATTTTATTCTGTTTTATACTTTTTTATATTTTATTTTTATTTTTTCACCTGTACAGTTACAATTGTGCCTGTTTTGTATGAAGACAAGCCACAAAGAATTCCGTTGTACTTGTAGTATAATAACAATAAAGAACATTGTTATTCTGAATAGAAGCATCGTGGTGGGACGGTAGTTTGCAGCTTTGTGATTGACAGGTCGTTCGGCCAATGAGGTGGCTACATACGTCACCTCTACCGGCTTTGGACCAATCAAGAGAGAAACTTTCCGGTGTTTTTTTCTTTACGTTCTTCCTTTGATTTGACAGCTGAAGGGAGAGGAGCGCTCGTCAAGATAGACAAGTGCGTTGCGGAAACCGTAAAATTGCCTTCACAGCAAAAGCACATATCACTACATGTGAATTAAAACAGCACATTTAGTGCCTCAATTGTGTGAGTGAAATCGAAATATTGCAAAGATTAGCTTTCCTTTAAAGATTTACAACTCTTTTCAGTGTTGGACTTCTGCAATATTCAACTTCTGTTCCAAACAAACATTTTAATTTGCAGTTTGTCACCGGAAACTTGAGTTTCTTTCGACCGCTTTGACCCCTGTGTAGTAAGGAGGGTGTCTTCGGTCTCAAACGGTTACCGTCTCTTTCTTGCCCTGTTCATTTTCCCACCTTAAATCATCACTCGTTTCTCTTCATAATGGCGGCCGTTGTCCGCCTCCTTCCCGCCGTCACGTTCTCGCTGTTATCTTGTTTTCCCTCCGCGGTGTCCTCGCGCAGAGACGTGCTCGAGCTCAGGGACGCAGACTTCGACTACCTGGCAACGGAGCACGAGACCATGCTGGTGAAATTCTACGCTCCATGGTAACGGAGCTGCGACGTTAGCGTTAGCATAGCTTGCTCAGAGAATAGAATTCTTATTTTGTTTGTTGTGATGAGGATAATGTCGGACAGATAACCTGCCGTTCTTTATCCGTTTGTCCTCCACCAGTCCATCTTTCCTTCTCTGTCCATTCACTCTTTCTTCTGCAGGTCCATCATTTCTTCATCCCCGTCTTCCTTCCTTCTTCTCCCTCCATCTTTCTTCATATGAATACCTCATCTTTCATCCTTCCCTTTCATCTCCACTTCTTCCCTGTTTTTTTTACCTCCAGTATTTCCCCATGTGTTTCCTACCTTCTTTCTTTGTTTCGCTTTCTTCTCCTCCTCCATTTGACTTACCTGGTCCTCCTCTCCTCCTCTCAGGTGTGGTCACTGTAAGAAGTTAGCCCCAGAGTTTGAGAGAGCAGCGACCCGACTGAAGGGAACCGTCCAGCTGGCAAGGGTAACATTATCATTAGAACCAAAACGAAGCACCTGGTCTTAACGTGGTCTCAGGTGGAAGAAAAGTCAGTTGAATCATCCTCTGAATCAGCTTCAGATTGGTGTCAGCCGTAATTTGATCCGTTGGTAACCGACTGATTTGATTAATAGTGCGGAATGTGTGTGGCACTGAATAAACCCCAGCCTGGTCGCCCGTGTGTCTCAGGTGGACTGTACAGCTAACTCAGAGACCTGTGGTCGTTTCGGGGTTTCTGGTTACCCCACTCTGAAGATCTTTAGGAGCGGGAAAGACTCTGCCCCTTATGACGGACCTCGCACCGCAGGTGAAACAAACAAGAAAACACAAACAAACAAACAGGTTTTTGCAAACGCTGTCTAAGTGTGTGTGCCCGTGTGTGTTCAGATGGGATATATCACTACATGAAGAAACAGACCGGTCCGGACTCGGTTCACCTGAAGTCTGAAGAAGACCTGCAGACCTTCATCAACCACTATGATGCCAGTATCATCGGTACGATGCGCTGAAGTTCTGTGACCCTGGTTACAGCATGTCGGTCTTACTTCACGTGATGCTACTTTCCTATATTCTGTGTCATGTTTTTTGCTATGAGGTGTGTGCGTGTGTGTGTGTCTCAGGTGTGTTTTCAGGTGCAGACAGCTCTCGCCTGACAGAGTTTCTGAGAGCTGCAGGTCTGCTAAGAGAACAGTTCCGATTCGCTCACACTACTGACCTGATGCTGGGCGAGAAGTACGGAGTGAACTCTGAGTGAGTGTGAAAACACACACAAATACACACTCAAAAGCAGAAATACTCACGTTTAGAATGTAGATGTGAACCAAAGGAGGAGAGTCAGACAGGTGTGACGTTAACGACTCAGCCAGTCAAGGCAAACGGCTGCTCACCTGGAGGCGGGGTCTGCTCCGAGGTTTCTGCCTGATGAAAGGCAGTTTTCCTGTGCTTGTCAGTGGGGGAATGTCGGGTCTCTCTGTTTAAAAACTAAATTAAAGAGGTTGGCGTAGGCCCGGTCTAAATTGCAAGTGTCATGAGACACCTTTTGTTGTGAATTGGTGCTATATATATAAACTGAATTGAAATTGACTATGAGGACGCCCTCATGTGGTGTTCGAGTACATCACGTTACTCTGTGTGTTCCTGTGACCTTACACCACATGCTGTAACTCTATGTGCCTGTATGTATATTTACTTTGGTGTAACTTTGAAGGGTAATTCCAGGGTGTGTGTGTGTGTGTGTCTGTGTCTGTGTGTTGTCAGGTGTGTGTTGTTGTTCAGACCTCCCAGACTGGACAATAAGTTTGAGGACAGCGTTGTGGTCTTCAGAGATTATCTGACTATCGGATCTCTGAGACGCTTCATCAGGGATCACATGTAAGTTTTCACATCCACTTCACTACAGTCAGAGTTTGCACAGCGGCACCTGGTGGACGTCAGAGGTCCTGCATGTCTGCCTGCCTATCTGTCTGCAGTTATGGACTGTGTCCTCACATGACTGTGGAGAACAGGGATCGTCTGAGGGTTCGTGACTTGCTGACAGCGTACTACGACCTGGACTACCATCACAACGCCCGTGGGTCCAACTACTGGAGGAACAGGTGAACACACTTCCAGGCAAGGATGATACTGAGTGGCAAACGTGTCATCCTGTGCCATGTTTGAAGTTCCTGAGCTTTTACTACCCATTCCCAATTCTGTTTGTAGGAGCGTCCACTGACTTTTGTCCATATGGTGTACATACATGTAATATACAGTTAAAGAGGAACACGCTCTCAAGCACCGTTACATACCAAAAGTTTTTAATGAAGCCCTGCCCCATCTGTCTTGTTGCTAGGGTGATGAAGGTGGCATCTAAATATGCTGGGCGGGGCCTGACATTTACAGTAGCCAATAAGAAGGACTTCTTGTCTGAACTGGAAGATGACTTTGGTCTGGGAACGTCAGACGGGGGAGAGCTGCCAGTCGTCACGATCCGGACCAAACTGGGCCACAAGTACACCATGAGAGAGGAGTTCACGTACGTAACTGAGCCCAACCGGGCCGAACCAGGCTAATTTGTATTATTATGTTAGTTTTGTTACTGTGCGAATGTGACTGTGTGTTGCAGGAGGGACGGTCAGTCCTTGGAGAGGTTTCTGGACGATTACTTCACAGGTCGACTCAAACGTTACATTAAGTCTGAGCCTGTACCTGAGAGAAACACTGCGGCTGTCAAGGTGAGGACGACTGCATCCAACTGAAGAACCTGATGGAGTATCAGCATTCTCTGTTCTTCTGTGCGCTGCAGGTGGTCGTTGCTGAGTCTTTTGACGCTGTCGTCAATGATCCCGATAAAGACGTTTTGATCCAGTTTTACTCTCCGTCCTGTCCACACTGCAAGAAACTGGAGCCGGTCTACAGAGAGCTGGCTGACAAGGTACACACCTTCATCACCTTCATCACCATCAGCTTGTGAATGCTGTTTCAAGGGGCTGGAGGACCATACATCCCATCAGCCCTGTTGCTTCCTGTCCCTTCCTGTTGTTGTGAAACAGTCCAGGTGCTCTGCCAACTTGTAAGCTCCCAGCCTGCGTTTCTCTCTGACAAGCAGCGATGGCGGGGAGCTCTCACTGGACTGCAGATTCAGTTTCTTTAGAGGACATGAGATAATTGACAGACAGAAGGTTACTGAACGCTTCTTGTCGATGAACAGATCCACCAACTTCCGAACAACAGATTTTATTGGCTATTGGAGGAGACCGTTGGACCCGTGACAGAGTGACACTGCAGCTCGTCGTTAAAACGACTTAATCCTTTCAACAAAGTTCTACCATTTTGTCACTGTTGTCAGTCAAAACTTTTTATTTAGATCTGGTCTCATTTTCAACATCCGCCAATCGTTGTCGTCTCGCTGTCTCTCTCTCTCTGTCAGCTGTCTTCTAATCCGAACGTCGTCATCGCTACGATGAACGCTGTCGATAACGACGTCCCACTGGGTTACGACGTCCACGGGTGAGGATGTTTTTTCTGTGCAGACTTTGAAGTGAGTCGCACATTAAAGAGAAAGCAGGTCTTCATCATCTCTCTTTGTCTTCAGGTATCCAACCATTTATTTGGCTCCGGTGGGTAGAAAGGACGAGCCCATCAGATACGAGGTAAGACGCAGCAGCAGCACCTCTGCTTCTAAGAACCATAAATAACGAGAACCCTGAACATCACTTGGTTAGATCCCATTTTAATGAGACCACTTTTACACCTGAAAGGTCACATGATGTCTCCTGTGTTTGTGTCAGGGGGCTCGAGAGCTCAAAGACTTCCTGAAGTTTCTGAAGCGTGAGGCACGTCACAGTCTGTCGCTCAGCAGCTCGAAGGACGAACTCTGATGTGTTTTCATTGAACAGCGGGTCTCCATGACGACGGACAGGTCAGAGTCCTGATCCCTCTGACTGACCTGAACCTGAATCTGGACAAGAGACATTACCCCATTATTACACCAACACCCGTCCACGACATCACAGACCGCTTCGTTTTGGTTCGTTCTCATTTTTGGATGAAGGCACAGTCCCACAGTCAGCTTTTTTTTTTAGCATGTTGAAAGGCATTCTGGGAAATGTAGTGAGTCAGTAATGACATTTGTCAGCTAGTTGAACAAACACAAACCCTTTTGATTCAAGAGGTGACTGTTTGTATTTGTTCTGCAGTGTTTCACAGTGTGAACGTCAGCTGCCCGGCGGAGACGCTGGATGTTTGTTCACACACACGTCGTCTTAACTTGCGCGTGAGGACAAAAGTACCAGTTTCTGAGCCTTGAGTGTTTGGTCAGAGCGGTCATTTTGTGTTTGTGCTGAGTTAAAATCAGTACAAACAAGCAATCAAAATCAAACCCAACCGACTGGTGGATAAAAATATTCCAATGTTTTCATTACATTTCAGACATGATGAAAAATAAGTCACTGCCTTTGATAAGCTTGAGATATCCTGTAAAATGAAATGAAGTTAAAATTCAGTTGAATTTGGTCTCAGATTTCTTCGTCTTCCTCCTGACTGCAGTCAGTAGAAGAAGAACCTTAAGTTGTGATGTGACATTCGTGTCATATCTGACTTATTAACACACCATAACTATGGACCTGGATCTTTCTAACACAGAACCTGGTTTGTTACGCACAGTGATTCACAAACTTGAAGGTTTTTTGTAAAACATTCAGCAAAATGAAATCAAAGAAACACTACCTTTAAACAGTTAATTTCTTCAGTTTCAGGTTTAATGTTTCTAATCTGCTTTATGTTTTCATGTGAGGGGATGTTTCGACTCCTGCTGCCTTTAAATGTCTGCCTGACACTCAGTTTAGTGGTTTAGGAGGACCAACATCAGACCAACATGAGGACAACATGTTAAAACTTGTCAAGTGGACTTTGTGTTGTTCAAACAAGATGAAAGTGAAACCGTTTTCACAGCAGCTGTCAGTTTATTTGTCCATTTCATCATCTGTGGATATTTATTTGTGTGTTCTTATTTATTACATTAGCAGATCTCTTTGTGATGCAGTGCTGAGCCTTTTTACTGTGAAGACGAGCTCTGCTGTGTTCAATAAAAGCGACTGACTTGAAGCTGTGACAGCATGGAAGTCACGTGATCACCAATCACCACAGCGATTAGCAGCTAGAAAAACATCGATCAAAGTTGACTCATGATACAGAGAAATGATAAGTTAACAAATGGTTTCTTTCCTTTTACCGTGAAGTTTCGTTATTTTGGTTTGTTTGCTTCTTTGTTTGCATTTTACTGCTAGCTGTGGTCATTCGTTATTTCAACCCTGTTGACTAATAAACTGATTTTTTTATTGATTAAAAATGATGATGATGTTAGCTTAAAAGCTAATATTTGCTGCTGGAGATTATTCAGAGAAATCTGAAGTTTAAGCTAATATGTGGTTCGTTTCATGTCGCCGTAACTTAAGGGAGACACGGGAAGAAAGTTGTGATTAAATGTTAATAAAATGTTTATTTTACTTCCTCTGTCAACATTTCTGCCTAAGTCACAGCAACAATGAAGACAACAACTGCCATGGTCCCGCGCTGTTTCAATACGCCATCAAACTACGTGTTTTACTTTAGAGTCCCATAAAAAATAAATAAACCCATCGTTAAAAACATTCAATGTGAATATAATCATTTTATATGCTGTTATCCTTCTCAGACAAGTTGAATCCATTAGATAAACGTACTGATATATGTTTTAGACCAAAATAATAGCAACCCAAAACATGGTAACTAAATAATAATTAAAAAAAAATCTAAATTAAGTCTCTCTACTTAAAAGGCCGAGTGTCTTTTCCAGTGAACGCTTTAATGCTCTCATTTCATTGACTCAATTGGTTGAAGCGTCTGTCCGTCATGTTGATTTCCTCAGCTGATTGGTCAGACCTGTGACTATTTTCCCGCCCCTTCGTTCGAGCCCTCCTTCCCCTCGCGCCTCCCAGAACCTTCCAGGCCGCTGCAGTTCGAGACACGCCGTCAAAATGTTCGGCCAGCAGGTTTTAGTGCTCAGTAAGTACCTGAAAAATATTTTAAATCCAGCTTTAAAGCTTCTGTTCTAACATGGTGGCTCTTTGTTGCTGTTATTCCGGTTTGTAGCCGTTTACCGTCAAAACGGGCCGGCTGTGACACAAAGCGGAGACCGGTTACTAACTAGCAGCGGAGCATGTGCTTCCTCTCACCGACTGTCAATGTGCTAACCAGGCTAACTGTTAGCGTTACCATTCACAGACAACGAGCTAACAGCTAAGTGTTACCGGTGTTAGCATCGTTCACTCGTGGCGTATGTGTTCAGGGGCAGCGGGTAGCATGTTAAGATGCTATGCTAATCCGCTCTGCCCTCGCTGCTCAGCAAGGCAATGAAATGTTAGCTCGCTCGCAGGCTAACGTTTATTTCATCCATACGTTTAATGCCAAAGCCTCAGCGGCGCGGCTATGAAACCACTGCGGTGTTTTTAATGAGGAGACGTAACGCAGCGAGGTATGTGACTGTCTATTAGCTGAGAGTGCTAATGTTAGCCACCGATTACAGCGGCAGATCTTAAATCGATGATGTTAAGGCAGCCACACCCTCACTGAACTGAGATCACTTTCATCTTATATTGATAAATTACTACTGGATGCTGTGTGTGTTGTCAGGATATATAAATGCTGTAAGTGATGTTTTATTTTGACTGAAATGACAATTGAGGGTCTTGTTGGACTAAAATGTCTTTATTGCTGCTGATGGTTTTCAAATTGTCATCGTCATCAGTTAGCGCGCTGCTGACCCCCCTGAGTGCTCTAAGGGTTAAAATGTGATAAACCTCAGTATCTCAGTCGGAAGTGTCTCAGATGAGTTTTGTTCTCATTGTGCTATATGGTTATAGTTTTCTGTTATATGAAATGTGACCACACTCAAAGAGTGTGTGAAGGTAAAGATCAGTTCTCTCGTGTGTTTGGTCATGCAGGTAGTTTGAATGATCAGATTGTCAGTTTAATGTTTTACTGTCTTTAATATTCACAACATCTAATTAAGAACTAATTGTGTCTGTTAAGTATTGCCACTGTAGACTGTATAAAACAATATGTGTGTGAAGTCCTCAGGAGTGATATAAATTGTGTGTAGCTGTGTGTGGTGGTGTGTTAACCTCCTGTCTCCTCTGCAGATCAGAACATAAAGAGAGAGTCTGGACGTAAAGTCCAGACTGGAAACATCAACGCTGCCAAGGTCAGTTCAGCAACTGGTTCCCAAGCTGAGGGTCGAGACCCTCAAAAAGTTCACAGGATAAATCTGAGATGATTAATGAACATAAGACACAACCTCACCTTCTGAAATTATTTATATGTAAGCAGTGGATAAAAATAACCTTTAATTTGAATAAATTTCTCTGTGTGTGTGTGTGTGTTTCAGACCATCGCTGATGTGATCCGGACCTGCCTCGGCCCGCGGGCCATGATGAAGGTGAGATTTGTCCAACAGACATAAAGAAAGAAATTCATTAATGAACACTGAGAAGATGAAACGGGAAGCTGCTTTAGTGCACATGAAGTCAGCGATGACATCAGCGTGAAGGTTCCCACAGACGGAGTGCAGTTTTATTCCTATGAAACTGCTGTTTATCAGAATAGTTTAGCGATTGATTTTCTGTGTGTGTAGATGTTGCTTGATCCCATGGGAGGAATTGTGATGACCAACGATGGAAACGCCATCCTCAGAGAGGTGAGCATGTCCGACTCCAGCTCAGAGCGCGGCAGCATCAAACACAAGCTGTGGATCAGTATGTTCTCAACCACCTGTGTCTCCATGGCAACAGATCCAGGTCCAGCATCCCGCAGCCAAGTCAATGATCGAGATCAGCCGCACACAGGATGAAGAGGTGGGAGATGGGACCACGTCGGTTATCATACTGGGTGAGATAAAAACACTCAACTTCCTCTGGTGTTAAAAACCTTCAGCTCCAAAATGCTCTGAATGTTATTCCAGTGAAAATGAGTTTATTATTACATCACTTCCTGTTGTGATGAAGAGGATCTGTCGTTAACTGATCAGCTGATTGTCAAATGAATCAGCCCTATCGTTTTGATTGAGCTGACAGGAGGAGTGTGTGTGTGTGTGTGTGTGTGTGTGTGTGTGTGTGTGTGTGTGTTCAGCTGGAGAGATGCTGTCTGTAGCTGAGCAGTTCCTGGAGCAGCAGATGCATCCGACGGTCATCATCAGCGCCTACAGACAAGCTCTGGAGGACATGCTGGACGCTCTGAAGGAGATAAGGTACACACAGGCTTTTACTGTGAAAGAGCAGCAGGAAGCTTTAGCTTTGGAGTGATAGGTTCATGTTTCCCGTCTCGTGTCCATCCTCAGCACCCCTGTGGACACGTCGGACCGCTCTATGATGCTAAAGATCGTCCACTCTGCCATCAATACCAAAGCTCTGAGCCGCTGGTCCGAGCTAGCCTGCAGCATCGCGCTGGACGCCGTCCGCACTGTGGAGCTGGAGGACAATGGACGTAAGGAGATCGACATCAAGAAGTACGCCAAAGTGGAGAAGGTACGACTTCCTGTCCCACAGCAGCACTGACACTCTGATGAATCCTGACACTTCCTGTAACACCTGGCGCCTTGTGCTCAGGTTCCAGGTGGGATCATTGAGGACTCGTGTGTGCTGAGAGGCGTGATGGTCAACAAAGATGTGACTCACCCGAGGATGAGGCGCATGATCAAAGATCCCCGAATCGTCCTGCTGGACTGCTCTCTGGAATACAAGAAGGGAGAGAGCCAGGTGAGACACACACACACACACACACACACACACAGGGATTCTGTGTCCACACAGATGAGAGAAATCATCTGTGATTTTCCTCTGTAGACGATTAAATCTGAAACTTCTGCTGACAGATAAATTAAAACAGTTAAAATGATTGATTGATTGTCAGTTAATAGACAGTGTGTATGCATGTGTGTGTGTACAGACGGACATAGAGATCAGTAAGGAGGAGGACTTTGCCAGGATCCTGCAGATGGAGGAAGAATACATCCAGCAAATCTGTGAGGACATCATCCGTGTCAAACCAGACCTGGTCTTCACTGAAAAGGGCATCTCAGGTACAAAACTCGCAAGAGACCTGAAGTCGGTACCTTTTACCGAATCAGTCATAATTAGTATCACATCCGCCCGATTCCGGTTCAGAGGTTGATTAGTTTGTGGTGGTCGGATTCGTTGAAAGTCTCTGAAATGTTTGCTGCTTTTATGCAGTCATCAGGGGAGAATATTAACACGTTTAACGCTCAGAATATCATGACGACTTCTGTGATCAGATATTTGCTGGTTTAAGTCTTCCTCAGTTCAGACTGAACTCATTCAGTTAAACATCTGTGACTTAGACAAACATGTTGGTGAAGGTGAGTTTCTCCTGATCCACTCTGTCTTTCAGATCTGGCTCAGCACTACCTGATGAAGGCGAACATCACCGCCATCCGCCGTGTGAGAAAGACTGACAACAACCGCATCGCCAGGTAAGCTGCTCTCTCACTGAGGTCATGTGGTTCACCTGCAGCCTATCAGCTCTGAGCAGACACAGGAAGCAGCCGACGCAACTCGCCTGTAAACCGTGTGTGTGTGTGTGTGTGTGTGTGTGTGTGTGTGTGTGCAGGGCATGCGGGGCTCGTATCGTCAGTCGAACCGACGAGCTGCGTGAGGAGGATGTGGGTATGGGGGCGGGACTGTTTGAGGTGAAGAAGATCGGCGATGAGTATTTCACCTTCGTCACTGAGTGTAAAGACCCCAAAGCCTGCACCATCCTGCTGAGAGGAGCCAGCAAAGAGATCCTCGCTGTGAGAACCTCGTCTACGAACTCTGTGAATGTGCCTGTGAGGCATTCAGGGACCTCTCTGTAAAACAGTATTTGTGATTTTCAGGAGGTGGAGAGGAACTTGCAGGACGCCATGCAGGTGTGTCGTAATGTGCTGCTGGACCCGATGCTGCTGCTGGGTGGCGGTGCCGTGGAGATGGCGGTGTCGAAGCGTCTGATGGAGCGTTCCCGCGCTCTGACGGGCATCGAGCAGTGGCCGTACCGAGCCGTTGCCCAGGCCCTCGAGGTCATCCCCCGAACCCTGATCCAGAACTGTGGAGCCTCCACCATCAGAGTGCTCACGTCTCTGAGGGTACACAAACTCTCTTTAGAACATCGGCACGCTGAAATGACGCGGGGTGTTCGGCTTTGTTCGATCCATACCTGAAGCCGTTAAAGGCACCTGAGCCCCGTGTGGACGGGCTTGTTTTGTTCAGCTATGAATAGAGTCATTGATTGTGTATTGATTGTGTGTGTGTGTTCAGGCCAAACACACTCAGGACGACGGCGTGTGTTGGGGTGTGGACGGTGAGACGGGCTGCCTGGCTGACATGTCGGCTCTGGGCATCTGGGAGCCCCTGGCGGTTAAAGCTCAGACCTACAAGACCGCCGTCGAGGTCAGAAACGCACACCTGATAACTGATTGATACACACTGACAGTCAGTTGTTCTTCCAGTTCAACTTGTTAAGCCTCCTCTGTCTGTCGTGCAGACGGCCATCCTGTTGCTGCGTATCGATGACATCGTCTCTGGTCACAAGAAGAAGGATAAAGACGGTCAGATGGGAGGACAGGGAGCCGAGTAGATCCACGATCCACATCAGTCCAGATCAGCTTCAGAGTCACTGTGTCTTTGTGTGTGTGTGTGTGTGTGTGTGTGTGTGTGTGTGTGTGGACCCGACGACTCATTGAAACTTAAAAAAATGTTCATAAAGTCCAAGTTAGACACCTCTTTCCTGTCTCTGCTTTTGTTCTTTCAAGGATCAATAAAACTGAAACACACGTGTTGCTGATGTCATCAATAATTTAACATTAACGTAACAACACAGCAGGAGATTCTGGTTTGTCACTCATGTTTCACTGACAGGATTCTCACCGACGTGCTGCTGTTGAATGAAAGATAAGAACTTTATTGATCCCGCAGGAAATTGTTGTGCCAGGGTTGCAGTACAAAGAAGCAAACAAAAGTAGTAAGTAATCACACAAAATATAAAAACAGACAAAACAGAGTATATACATGGTATAGATAACAGCAGATAAGGTGTGGATACAATCTTAAAGCGTCAACTGTAGTGCAGGATAAATAGTTTTGTCCTGTGAGGAGAAAGGGGATGAGCTGAAGAGTCTGACAGCCACAGGGAGGAAGGACTTCCTGTGGCGTTCTGTGGAGCACCTCGGTGGTCTCAGTCTACGACCGAAGGTGCTGCGGCAGGACTCCAGTGTGGCCTGCAGGGGGTGGGACTTGTTGTTGAGGGTGTTGAGCAGTTTCCTCAGCAGCATATCGGGCCTGCCTTCACCCTGCTGCCCCAGCGGAGACCACCGAGTGCCAAAACATCTGCAGACATTAAAAGACCTGCGTCTCCTCAGGAGTTGTAGAGGGCGTTGGTGTTGACTGTCCGGTCGGGTTTATTGTCTATGTGGACCCTTGGATAAAAGTGACGGTAATTAACTTTGTGTCATTAATGTGTTATTATAAATAAAGCAAAATCACCACTACAAACACTGACGTTAAATTATTCATTCAGTCCGACGTTAACCGGATTTTATTCATGTGTTGACTGCTCGTTTTAGCTGGTTGTAATTTGAAAGGTGGGAGAAGACGCTCTGTCAGATGATACGGCAGCTTGTGGGCGGGGCTTAGAAGCGGCCAGCTGACACATGTAGGATGGGTCATGTGACCTGCGGCTCCGCTCATCACAACAAAGATGGCGGCTACGATGAAGCAGAGTTACGGAGTTTCTTATCTGGTTTTTCTGTTTTCTGTCTTCACTTTTTGTCAGAGTTTGGTCAGCGGAGGAGAAACGTTTAAAAGATCGGTGAGAGAATATCAAACATTTAAAATGAATTGATCACCTAAAGAAGGAAGCAACAGACAGGAAGCGAAACGATTCTGTCTGTGTTTCTTCCTTGTTAGTTTCTCATGTTTCAAATTGATCCAGTGTTTTAAATTCTCGTTTAAAGTGAAGGTCTAACATCGTTTAAAATGTTGCTGAATTATGTTTGCACCTTAAACTGAAGCGTAAAACGTCCCGTTTTATTCTCTTATTTATTACATTTTATAGAAATTCAGAAAAAGGCAGTTTCGATTCAGATTTCGCTTATTGTACTACCTTTTCAACAGTTTTCCATTTCAGACAAATCTTCAAATGTACAAAGTTGAAGTGAGTTGATTAATCATTAAGTCATTAGTTGCAGCTGTAGTGATTTTAATTGCGATCAGATTTAAAGTTTTCCTCTTACTTTAAAGTTGAGTAATTCACATTTAAAGTTTGTATTTTTTGTGTTTCGTCATGTTTGCGTATTTTGATGAAAACATGGAGGAAACTGTGACTGAATCGACGTGTCTTTGATCACTGATGGCTGATGGATGTCTGTTTCTTCTTCTCTCCCTCAGTTGTCGGTACAGCTGAACCCCAACTCCTCCTCGCCACCTCCTGGTGGTGACCTGCTGCACGTCAGAGCCGTGGGAGACAACGACACGCTTCACTTCCTCTTCTGCAGCCAGGGGGCGCCGACACTGCTGCTCGTCCACACCAACACTTCTTCTTCTACTGTAAAGGTCTGTGTGATTTGCAGGTGACATTAATCTTCTGATCTGGACCGGAGATGCTCTGAGGTTGCCTCTGATTGGTGCATACCTGTCCTGAATGATCTGACCTTCTCCTCAGGTGATGTTTTTGTGTTTCTCTCTCAGTTGAACTGGACGCAGTTCTTAGATCGTAACCACAGCGGCGGCCTGAAGGTGGAGCCAGAGTCCAGCATTCTGTACAGCACCGCCATTGTCTTCAGCAGGGTCAGAAGCAGAACCTTAAATCATTCTGTCCACCTTAAATTCACTCATTTAGTAACTACATTTGGCATTTTTCACAGGCCCTGTACTTCTCTGATGTAACCGTAGTTCTATGATGCAGAGAGACATGTTCTTTAATATCCACAAAGATATGTTTAGAGTGTATCATTCAGATGTAAATCTATTCAAATGTTGGACTGTTTCTTAACAGTCTCTAATGTTTTCTGTTCTGTTTCACCCTATGACCTCAGAGTAACCGGACCGCCGACTGCGGTCAGCTTTGCGGCGCCAAGTAATGCTGAGCTGTGATTTGTCACATGTCACGGCGTCAGGCGTCAGTTTGTAGCTTCTGTTGAAAGCGACTTGTTGCCTGTTGATTTGTTAGTCCAAACAGGGAGGAACGACTGAGTGTCATCAACATAAAAAGTCATGTTGGATGATGTTATTCTGAACCTCTGAAGTGTTTGTTGGTGTTCTGACTGAATGAAACTGTTTTGTGTCTCAGTTGTTGGAGTACGACGACATTAATGACACGGCTGATCCCACGCCAGACCTTCTCCGTCCCTACGAGCTGCAGGACTTCAGCTGGTCTCGTCTTAACCTGTCGGGTCCGACTGCTCTGCTCTGTGGAGCCGCCGCCAACTTCACCAGCGGGTCACTCTGCCTGCAGGTCGGTGTGTCGTCATGGTGACACCAGCCACAGTGTCAGTCAGTCAACAGAATCAAAATAATTCATTACTGTCAAACATTTATCTTTAATTTTCACCCAGTTTTCAGCGTTTGAGACAGAGGGACGAGGTCCATCATGGCCCCGCCTCCTTCACACAGCTAACTCCTCCCAGTTGGAGGTGTGGCTTGATGGTGTGTCGCCACGCGCAGCTCGTTCCAGGTTTTTACTGGAGCTGCAGGCGGTGGGTGGGGTTAATCCTCCGAGCAGAGTGGAGGTCCATCAATCAATTGACGATGAGTTCACGCCGTCAATATTCAAGGTGATCAATAGTTCCATCAGCATAAAGTTAGATGTTTCCTGACTAAACGGCCAATGAAAAAGAACCCTGACTTTACTTTGTAGTGCTGTTCTCACCTGGTGACCTCTTTACCTTTCAGGTGTCTCAGTGGGTTCCGTCGGTGAACGGCAGCTCTGATGTTCTGGGTTTCGTCCAGTGGAAGCCAGTGGCGTACCGTCGGTCTGATCCTGCTCTGGAGGACGCCACGCCATGCCGCCACTCTGACCCCCGGCCTCAGAGCAGCGAGTTGGTGTCTGCAGCATCCGGTCTGATACGAGCATTCTACACAGAACCAGAATCATTCGGACTGAACGTGAGCTTTGGCATAGCAGGAGAACCGTTCTACAACAGCACCAAGTTCCTCAGCTGGTCCGTTTCTTCTCAGTCATTTTCTTTGGATGATTCTCAGTACTTGTAAACTAATTCTTTTTCATGTGTTTCCTGCAGGACGGTGTTGGTGGGCTCTGGCTCTCCCTCTGTTGACTCCTTCTCTCCGCTGGTCCTCAGCCTGATGGCGATTGGTCTTGGAACTCCCACGATCCTCCTGCTGCTGGGAGGAGTCTGCATCTGTTCCCGAAAGAGGACAGCAGCCTACCAGCCAATCAACTGATGAGAAGTTTGTTTTTAAAGACTTAGGTGACGTCACTCTGACTGTACAGCTAATCAGGACCCAGGACGTTTTCCAAGATTTTATTTTCTTTTATCTGTTTTTACCGGTGAAACATCTCTCCTCAATAATTCTGATAACTCATAATCTTTTTCAATGACACATTTGTTTCCTTTGTTTTTTAAACTATTATGCTGGTGTTTTCCTGAGTTTGTATCATCAGATTCTTCATGATCACAATACTGTCTAACTTCCTAATTTTAAAAGGTGGACTAAGGAAACCAGGACTCTGTGGAGGAACGGGTCGGCGTTTTGTTTTTTTTGGGTTTTTTTTTTTTGTCTGTTATTCCAGTGATGGACAGCAGATGGCAACAGTGCACCAGTAAACATGCATGTAAACAAAGTTACATTCGAGTCAAACAGGAAACACTGCATGTGAAGAGAAGCGTTTCTAAGGTTTTGCTTCTTGAGTTAAAGTCCTAGCAAAAACTGGTCTCTTTATTAAAGGTTTAGTGACACCCAGTGGTGAGGATGCAGACTGCAACAAACTGAACACCACCCGTGTCCTCGCCTCCTCCGTCTCTAGAGGCGGTGTTTGGGTTGTCCATTCGGGGCTACTGTAGAAACATGGTGCACTCCGCCAGAGGAGCAGCTGCCCCCTGTAGCTCTAAAAGTTTCATTGTAAGGTAGTGAAAACATCATCATGAATTCTTACAGCAGATCCTGATTCCGACACAGCGGACCTTTAAAGCAGTAAAATCTGGTGTTCAATACGCACGTTTTATTTTTTCCATTTTTGTTCACTGTTTTTGTGTTTAATAAAAACAACAAAAAAAAGTTAAATGTGTTTGAAGAATTTGACAAATCAGTTGTGGTTTCACCAAAGTAAAACTGTAAAGTTTAATTATTTTATCTTAGTTTATTTTGTCTGAAACTTCACAGAAAACTAAAGCATTTACAGTCAAAAAATAACAATAAAACCATTTGCTGCGTTCAAAGACACTCAAACATTTGACTATTGGCTGCTGAATTCAACATTTTTAAGTAGCAAAAGAAGAAACAGCAGTTTTGACCAATGAGAACATTTGAATGATTTCAGATTTTTCCACAAACTTCTGTCACATTAGTTTCACGCTCTGGAGCAGGGACCAATCAGAGGCCAGCGAGAGGTGAAGCCAACCAATCAACTGAAGGATTTCCAAACTGTCCAGTTAAATCTGAGGGACTTGTTTTTCATTCCTTCAGGAATAAGTTTTAACAATTTGCTGCACTCACTCTGACTCCCGTCGCCAAGAATTTAATTCAGATTCTGAACAACAGCACAACAGTCAAAGTGAGGAAAACCATGCATGTCCGAAGTAAAAACTCGTGGTTTTCACTGGACATCAGATCAATATTTTGTCTCCACGTGGCTCCATCTGTTTAGACCTCGTGGTCCACAGCTCAGTCTGTATTCAAGTTTCAGCACATCATCTGACGCTGAAGAGTGAAGCGAATGTCTCGTCTTTCAGACCCGAACCAGGATTGCTGAGGTCCAGTTCTGATCCAGTTCAGACTGGTGTAGGTTACAAACAAGGGTGAACTCTGACTCACTGCTTCACTCTTTTCCCTTTCAGCATCAAAGTTAGATTTGACTCAAACAAGTGAACAATTTCATCTTCTGATTTCAGCTTCATTTGTGCTTGCTTAAATAAACATGTCAGTTAAACTTCCACCAGTTCACTCTCAGCTTTCCGATTTCAAACAGCTAAGAAAAGTTTGCTGCTTGTTGTTCTGTTTCTAAACAACACACAGTCCGGTTCTGTTTAGTCCTGATCCCTGATGGGCCTCAGCGAATCTTCAGTGTCAGGGCACTTCAAACTCCACCTGCTGTTAAAATACTGCTGCAGCATAAAAAAAACCCACACTTGGTCCTGGTGCAGGAGTCCCTGCTGTCCTAGATGGACTCAATCTGACGGCGGACTTTCTCTGAGGCGAGGCGGTCGAGCCAGCGTTGACGGATGACCACCAGGATGGCAAAGACGGCCGTCAAAGCCAACATGGCTCCCTCGAACTTCCAGAAGAGGTGTTCCTCCATCACGGTCGAACGACAGCTGGAGGGCAGTTAATCAGCTGTTAGTATAACGCACAGCACAGGTGGGAAACACTCGTGCGCAGGTCGTCCCCTCAGGCTGCAGCCCGACAAGTAAAACTAGTGTGAATGCGGCTCTCACCTTTTGTGCTCGTCTCTGTTGGATCGAGTGCAGTTGACTCTTTCCACGTATCCCGTCGGCCCACACGCCGACCACGACCTCTGAAACAGCATACATACAAACGCCAACATGGGCTGTTGTCATGACAACCACCAGCCACAAACCAGTCAGATTTAAATGTGCTTTGGATTTGGACACTCACAGTCTGGAAGGCGTTACACTGCGAACACTCTGTGGTGACCACGAACTCCTCCAGCAGCCAACAGGGGGCGACCTCCGGCTTCACTGCAGTCACTGCAGGACGAGGAGGAGAAGAAGAGGGTCAGAGGGGTCAGGAGCAAAGAGCAGCACACTGAACATATTTCAATTTCCCAGCAGTCCCTGCTGCTGTTGTTAAATCTTCATGTCAGTACCTGAAGTTTTCTCATCACTCAGCAGAGCCGCTCCAAACACTCTGAAACGACAAAACATTTCAGAAAATCAAGTATGGAAGGTCTTCATGGCATCTTCACATTCACAGCAAACACAAAAAACACAAAGCAGCCAACAGAACTTTCCAAAAAGACCAGCAGAGAACCTTCGAGAACCTTCGGTACACCGAGGCTCAGTCTGTTATCACAGACCTCAGAATCACAGACTGACCTGAGGGAGACGAGGCCCCAGAACAGAGCGTGGAGAACGAGGACTCGAGGCCGACAACAGGCCACGGGGATCCGACAGTCACTCTCCATCAGCCAGCTCCTCCACCGGGACGAGACCACAGCCACCCTGACACTCTGCACCTGGTGACTGACCAGGTACTGACTGGTCCTGGACCTGCTTGCTATCCGATTCCCAGCTGGTTTCTGTTCACATGGTGAGCAGAGCGAGCAAAGTGTTTCAGGGCTCCAAGCTGCTGAAGCCTGAAAGACAAAACTGATCCGTAAGTCCGATTTGTTCTGACCACCATCAGTCCGTTGACCAACATGACGCGGGTTATTAAATGTATTATTTCCTCAGACTGTGAGTTTGAGTCCGTTCTTCTTCGTTCCTGACGTCAGTAAACTGACTTGTGACGGACTCAGCAGTGAATCCACTCATTAAGAAACTCATCTGCAGACTGAAATCACGTGGTGTCCTTCTGATGCTGGTCAGCGCTGCTGATCGTCACATTTGCAGGTTCAGTCCTGTTGTCTTGTTCTTGTTCTTCCTTATTCTTTATTAGAGTCGACCTGCCGGTTTGGGTCACAACTGATCGCAGTTTATTCAGGATAATCAGTCCGCACTGCCGACTGGAGTTTCAGTTCAGGTCATCTTATCTTTGCTGACCTGATTTAATAACTTAATTAATTAATCACAGTCTCTACCTGACCTACAGTTACATGTTTTTCCAAGGAAACTTGCTGTTTCCTAAATCACTGAGCCCTAACTTACATACATTATCGTTTGTGTTTATCAAAGTTCATTTTTGTTGTAATTTCTGCCTTTTGTTTGTCTCCGTACAGACAGGCGCTAGCAGGTTGGCTAACAAGCTGACAGGCGTAATCATGTTATTCCCTTTTCTTTACCAAACTGAAAGACGACACAGAATAGTTTAACGACTAAATGTGAAATACTACTTATAAGAATAGTACTGATATCTGATGACAAACAGTCCAGCTGTTTTCCTGCTTATGCTAACAGTTAGCCAGACGTCATTTATTTACCAGGGTACACGCTAACGTCAGCTAACAGTTAGCTCAGCTCCAGATTCGAACACTTACCGTCAACAGCCGCCATTTTAAAGTCAACACGGGATCACAGAAGGGATAGAAGCCGTTTATATCCGACGGAGAGACACAAACTGACTGTTAAATCTACCGATTTAATCCACCGACTGTTACCGAATTTGTCCGAGGCCGGAGACCGACGGGTTAGCAGCCTCAAATAACACAGATGACGCTTCCGGTACAGACCTTTTATTTCAAAATAAGTGTCTTAGATTTTTAAAAAAATGCGTTTTTGAAAAACGACCCACAAGTGGTGGAAAGCTATATAATATGAAAATGAATGAAGGAAATAATGTTTAAAAACTAGAAATCATAATACCGAAGTCATTTTCTGCACTTGCTCCGTGAATGAGAGCCAATATCTACATGGAATATAATCGTATCAAGTGTAACATACTGTGATGAAATACTCGAAGAGTTAAAGCAAGCCGTCTGGACTTGTGAAGGTTTGTCTTCAAGTCCAGACGCTTTAACTCTTCGAGTGAATATGATCTGGATGACTGAGAATCTCCACAGATAAGAAATGAAGTACATACTGGATTATTTCATGGCGTGTGTTTATATGCAAGCTGCTGTACGAGTGAAAGCTTTTACATTGAAGGCCAAAACGCGTCACTTTCTGTCCTCTTTTCCCGCTTCCTGCGCAGCCTCGTTTTGGTGTTGGTGGACTGTCAGAGAAACGGCCATCACAGGGCCATCTCCGCAGCGCCTCCTCGTGGTGCAACCTGCTGTTTGACTCAGCGAGTTAATCTGTTTAAGCAGATTCCTGTCTAATTTGTAACCGAACACGTTCATCAGGAACAACATGCATTCATTATCACTGAAACCGGAATGTCAACTGGAATCCTGAGGAAGACCATGTGATACGCTGAAAGCACCAGAGCAGCAACCAGCCCTGTATTCAATTTGTATCTGTAAGTCGTACGTCTGGACTCAGAGTGACATTTCATCCGTTAAAAACCGAGTCGGACGCCTTCTGTTTGCTACAACACAAGTCAGCTCGTTTGTAACGTCATTCAGCCATTGTTGCCATAGCAACATCCACCGGTTACAAGCAGCGCCAGCTGATAAACGACACATTACACAGCATTTCACGCCTAACAAGACCACAGCTGTGTGTCCACAGGCAGCAGTGAGGCAGTGTTGTGTATCTCCTTCTTCTTTTCCTTCAGGCGTCGCCACAGCGAATCATCTGCTTCCATCTCACCCTGTCCTCTGTGTCCTCTGCCCTCACACCACCTACCTCCATGTCCTCCTTCACTACATCCATAAACCTCCTCTTTGGTCTTCCTGTGGACTTCCTGTCTGGCAGCTCCAACCTCAGCATCCTTTGACCAACACTGTCCCTCGTCTGAACATGTCCAGACCATCGCAGCCTGGCCCCTCTTTATCTCTGAAACATCTCACACGAGCTGTCCCTCTAATGTCCTCATTTCTGATCCTGTCCATCCTGGTCACGCCCAAAGAAAACAAGATACAAGATACAAGATAGGTTTATTTGTCACACACACAATCATACACAGTACAATGTGCAGTGAAATTCTTTATGTCTCTGCCACCAAAAAAATAGGTGAGTAAAAATTAAATATTGTAAAATAGAAACCTTATAAAAATAATAAAATTAAAAAAGTGAAAATGTGCAGTATTTACATGTACAGTATTTACATGTAGTGCAGGTGGGAGTGGGATTGTCCAGATTAACGCTCACTGTTGATCAGACGGATGGCCTGGAGGAAGAAGCTTCTCCTCATCCTCTCAGTGTTGGTTCTCAGGCAGCAGAACCGACGGCCTGATGGCAGCAGGGAGAAGAGTGAGTGTCCGGGGTGATGGGGCTGCCTGAGGATCTTCTCAGCTCTCGACCTGCATCGTTTGGTGTAAATGTCCTGCAGGTCGGGTAAGGTTGTTCTGATTGTCCTCTCAGCTGAGCGGACTTCCGTCCTGAGGGCTGAGAGGTCCTGCTTTGTGCAGCTGCCCCTCCATGTGGTGATGCTCCCACTCAAGATGCTCTCAGTGGTGCAGGTGTAGAAGTTCCTGAGCACCTTGAGGGGGAGCCTGAAGTCTCTGAGGCGTCTGAGGTGGAACAGACGCTGCCTGGCCTTCTTCACAGTCCTGTCAATGTGCAGTGACCAGGACAGGACCAGAACAGGACCGAGGTATTTAAAACTGTCCACCCTCTCCACCTCAGACCCGGCGATGCAGAGTGGACGGATGTCCTTCTGCTGCTTTGTCCTGTAGTCCACTGCTACCTCCAGCTTTTCCTCAAAGCCACTTGTCTCT